>NC_134083.1:146733376-146849776 GCF_000715075.1 Nicotiana tabacum
TATAAAACTGAATGTGAGTCGTTAAGTGAAAGACCTAAACGACCTCGGGAAGAACCAAAGAAAAATACTCCAAGTATAGAAGATCCAAGGCGTAGCAAACGTCAAAGAACATCTACTTCCTTTGGACCAGATTTTGTGACATTCTTGCTTGAAAATGAGTCTCAAACTTTTAAAGCAGCTATGTCATCTTCTGATTCAGCGTTTTGGAAAGAGTCAGTCAATAGTGAGATTCAATCAATTTTGGATAACCATACATGGGAATTGATAGATCTTCCTCCGAGAAATAAGCCTTTAGGTTCGAAATGGATCTTTAAACGGAAAGTGAAAGCTGATGGCACTGTTGACAAATATAAGGCAAGACTTGTTGTCAAAGGTTATAGACAAAAGGAAGGCCTTGATTACTTTGACACTTACTCTCCAGTAACGAGGATAACATCTATTAGGGTGTTAGTGGCACTAGCGGCCGTGTATGATCTTGAAATCCATCAAATGGATGTTAAAACAGCTTTCTTAAATGGAGAATTAGAGGAAGAGATTTACATGGAACAACCTGAGGGTTTTGTGGTAACTGGTAAAGAAAAGAAAGTGTGCAAACTTGTTAAGTCACTTTATGGACTTAAACAAGCACCCGAACAATGGCATGCCAAATTTGACCAAACAATGTTGGCAAGTGGGTTTAAAATCAACGAGTGCGACAAATGTGTTTACATTAAAAACACTCCAGGTCATGAAGTCATTGTTTGTTTATATGTTGATGACATGTTGATAATGAGCAAAAACATGGCAGATATAAATGCTACTAAGCGCATGTTGGCTAGCAAATTCGATATGAAAGACTTAGGAGTTGCTGATGTGATCTTAGGAATCAGAATTCACAAGACTCCACAAGGTCTAGCATTATCATAGTCTCACTACATTGAAAAGGTACTTGACAAATTCAAGTATTGGATTTCAAAATTGCCAAGATTCCAATTGACGTGAGTTATGCACTTCAAAAGAATTAAGGTGAAAGTGACTCACAACTGGATTATGCAAGAGTATTGGGAAGTTTGATGTATATCATGAATTGTACACGACCAGATATAGCATGTGCTATTAGTAAACTGAGTCGGTTTACAAGTAATCCCAATCACATACATTGGATGGCAATGAAACGAGTTTTGGGGTATCTCAAACATACCCAAAATTATGCTTTGCATTATAACAAATATCCCTCCGTGATCGAGGGATATAGTGATGCAAATTGGATCACTGGATCATCTGAAGTTAAATCCACGAGTGGATATGTTTTCACAATTGGGGGTGGAGCAGTGTCTTGGAAATCATCCAAACAAACGTGCATCGCCCGTTCTACAATGGAATCTGAATTCATAGCTTTAGATAAGGTCGGTGAAGAAGCTGAATGGCTCCGGAATTTCTTGGAAGATATTCCATTTTGGCCCAAACCTTTGGCACCTATTTGTATACATTGTGATAGTCAAGCGGCAATAGGCAGGGCAGGGAGCGTTATGTATAACGAAAAATCTCGTCATATACGACGGAGACACAATACCGTTAGACAACTACTCTCTAGTGGTGTTATCACAATTGACTACATAAAGTCAAGAGATAACGTGTCGGATCCACTTACAAAAGGCCTATCTAGAGAGGCAGTTGAAAGATCATCAAAGGGAATGGGGTTAAGGTCTAGGACAAGTCATCATGACGGTAACTCTACCTAGCAGACTGGAGATCCCACGAGCTAGGTTCAAAGAGATCAAACAAAGTTATGAATGACAGTTCAACATTGGCAAATAACTCAACCCATTCTCGTGATGAAAACAATGTTCAGAAATCGAGGTAAAGCGTTAAGGCTTTTTGATGAGTCAACAAAGCTTAAAGGTTTTTTTAATGATTTGCTAAGTCTGGCAGGTTATGACCAGATGGTGTGTCTACAGGATTACACGTTTAGAAATCACCTATGTGAGTGTGAAGTGTAAGTCGCTTCAAAGGGAATGAAAGTAAAGGCCCATTCTCTAAGCACTCATGAAATCAGGCGGTGTTCATGGCTGAAACGAACACAACCGTGAGCACCATAGATGGTTAAGGATTGATTGTGTGACTGATGTTATCTAGGTATACAACAAAGCTCGACGGTTCAAAGATATCAAATCTACCGATTGACCGAGTATATCCGATATAAGTTTACTACGGAAAGTTCAAAGGAAAACCTACTTATCCAAATACAATTAATTCTTGCATGTAAAACACACACGCGTCCGTGCATTCCTTTATTTTATAGCCATTCCCCATTCATGTGGGGGATTGTTGGAATTTTAAGCTTGTGTAGCTTAAAGAGGGTGAATGAGAAATGGAGGGAAAATAAATTATTTGAGTTTCCCTTGGCAAAGGGACATTGTCCCATATCGGAGGAAGATAAGGCTTTTGATGGGTATATATATAATTGCTCTTCTTCTAGCTCTTAAAGAGTTAAGAAAAAGGCAAGCCTCGCGCCGTCGTCGTCGTCGCTCGCTCGGCTCGGCTTCGGCTTCGGCTTCGGCTTCGGCTTCGGCTTCGAATTCGGATTCGGATTCGGATTTGGATTTGGATTTGGTCAAAGATTGATTGATTAATCTTTTTGGACAAAATTTCTTTCAATTAATTAATTAATTAATTAAATAATTAACGAAAAATTCAATCCGGAATAACCCATGACCCGCGACCCGATTCGGTCAGGCCCGTTTTCTTTTCCGAATTATTTTAAATATATTTTTCCCGCAATATTTCAAACAACCCTTTTTCCAACAGCCATGGCTGTTTCTGAAAGGTTGCAAACCTTTTCAGAAACAATACCAGCAACTCTATAAATAGAGTTTGAATCCCAGAATCTTTCCTTACGAAATTTTCTGAGCTTTTTCTTCTTCCTCTTCTTCTTCTTCTGCACAATAAATTTCAGTGTGTTTTACAGCCTTCGAGTGGCTCGCTGTTCACCGGCGTTTTGGTACCAACACTCCGGTGAGTTAAATCATTCTATCCTGGGAGGATATATTCCAGCACCTCAGGTACTTGAGGGGAATAATTTCCTTAAGGACACACTGTGTATTCAGTGGGCTCGATTTATTCTTATACTGTTTTTCCAGAATTTATTTCGTTAATCAAGTATTACTAACTTTCTGTTTTATTTTTCCAGAAAGTTTAATTGTTTATTACAGCAATACAGAAGTATAAGAGGGAGTTCTTGGAGGGAGGGAGCCGAGGGTCTATCGGAAACAGCCTCTCTACCCCAGGGTAGGGGTAAAGTCTGCGTACAAACTATCCTCCACATACCCCACTAGTGAGATTATACTGTTGTTGTTGTTGTGCATCTTTATCGGAGTTGGAGAAGTTGTTGCAGAAGTCTAGTTTGAGCCGTCATATAATATATATTGTTAAACGACATTTTTTTAGCTTTTAGCGGAAATTCAAACATTATTTTCTTAGGAATTTGATGCCGGAAGAGAAATAGAAATAAGTGAAAACTCTTATGGCAAAATGCAATTTTGTCCTACTTTTTTGAATTCTGCAGTATTTCTAAGTTTTCAACCATCTTAAAGAGAAATATTTCTGATTAGGAAGTTGTTTACTTTTAGTTATCACTTGTAAATAAAAAATACAGTTAAATAACGAGTGAGTGAAGCATTAGGTGACCTAAGCTGTTCGAACAAATACTAACACGTCATAGATGAACCCAAAACCTCCCTTTAAATTTTGATGTTTTTGTTTTCTATTTTTCTTATAGATGGTTAATTAGAAGTGGTTGATTTGAATCAATCAATTATTGGGAAAAAGATTCTTGAATCGCCCAATTTCTTGTCAAAAATTCATACCCAACATTCTTAATCCTGTCCCCCAAGTTGGTATCAATCAAGATAAATAGGGCATAAAAAGTGTTGACCACCATTCACTCACAATTTAAGCATGGAATTAATCATTTAGGAGTAATAATATGCCTAAGCAATCAATATGAAGCAACACACGAGAGAAATAACTTTGTTGAAGACAAACTTATTTTTAATTTTATGACGTTATCTTTTTTTAACATATGAAAGATTTACTTTTACACATAAAAGATCAAAAAATAACACTTTCTTAATTTTAACTTTGTAAATGGCCGTGAAGGCCCATTCCCTTGCAACATATCGAGGTCCTTTGGGTCGGAGACAAGTTATTACGAATTAGTTACAATAGATCATTTATACTAGGATCACTTGGTAATATGTGGATTATAATGCAAAAATTGTAATGCGGCCATTATTTCTTATTGAATATTTAATTTGATTTATTAAATATTAGTACACAATGTATAATTTAAAATATTTGTTTTTTTGTTTAAACAAAATAATTAAACTTTTCTTACTATTATAAGGGTTAGTTTAGTTATTTTAGCATTTTCAATCCATGTAATACTTATCCCCGTATTTTTATTTCATCTTCTATCTCACATAAAGTAATACATTATTTTTTGCATAACTTATGCAGATATTATTTATGTCGACAAGAAAAAAAGCAACCAACATGGGATAAGCAATGTTGAACTTTACACAAATTGAAAATAAATAACCAAACAATGTATTATTTAATACAGAATTTAATGCAGCTATTAAAGTGCATCGGCCCAGTTACCAAAATAGCCCAAAATTATTCCATAATCAGAACAAAAGAACTTGGTGTTGGGTATTGACGCTAATGATATGGCTAAAGCAAATTATGCTAGTGCTAAAATCGATCGTAAGAACGGATCAATTACATAATCTTCCTCAAGGTTTTCTAACAAGAAAAGAGAAGTTGTATATCCTGAATTGCCAATTTAATTTTTTTGACGTGTATTGGCACAATTGATCAGGTATAATTCGTCCCGCCTTGTTCCCGCATTATGTTTAAAAAAGAAAAATACATAAAGACCCCATAACTTGTCCAGAAAACATGTTTGAACACTTAACTAAACGGGTGTTCTTTTACCCCCCAAACACATTGTGAGTGAATTTTATTCCGCCCTCCATGACCCCAGACACATCGCGTGGAAACATTTGATTTATGAGCGTGTTTTACACTAAAATTAACGGATAAAATAAATTAAAAAAAGAAAAATTATTATAAAATAAAGAGACCCTTTACTTTATAAAGAGACCCAACGGTAAAATTATATTACCCTACCCAATTCTTCTTCTCTTCTTCAAGAACCCTAAATCTCCCTCTCCTTCAATTACTCACAACTTCTGGCCAAGATATGGAATTTCGAGCAAAATCAAATCCTTTTATCTGAATCAAAACCGGATTCTTCTCTATAATCTTTTGGTTCATCTGATTTTAGGGCTTATTGACTGTATCAATTTTTTTCTTATTTGAGGGGTTCATTTGATTTTAGGGCTTATTGAGTGTATCAAATTTCTTCTTATTTGAGGGGTTCATCTGATTTTAGGGCTTATTGAGTGTATCAAATTTCTTCTTATTTGAGGGGTTCATCTGATTTTAGGGCGTAGTCGACAATGCGGTCAACTAACTTGGATAGACTTTGCATGGAAGATGATGATCCTGAGTTAAATGAAGAAGTGCACTGCAATCATTGTTATGTGCTGCCTATATTGACTGCTTGGACCCCTCCGAACTCCGGTAGAAGATATTGGGTATATCCATACTATGAAGTAAGTTTAATTTTTGTAAATTAGTTGAAGATTTCATTGATTGACCTTTAATCAATTCCTTGCGTTTCATCATTGTAAGGTCCAAGATCTTGTGATTTTTGGCGTTGGAGAGATGCAGAAATTGATCCAAGATCAAAATTTGTTATTCTTAAACTGGTGAAGAAAATTGGTAAGGTTGAAAGTACATTGTAAGTGTATGAAAGTGTTGAGAAGCCTAGGGAAAAAAATAAGTGGAAAGGAAGATAGAGATGCAATTAGAGAAGTTGGAGGGAGAGATTGAGAAGATGAAAGAAAGGGAGAAGAAGTGGAGGAGCAATTTGGTTAAGTCCAAGATTAGGAAGAAAGTACTTTGATTTTTTGTGTTGTGTGAATATGTTATATCTATAAGCTATTGGTTTCATCTAGTATACGTGAAGAATGATTCAATGAAGTTGCCTTAGGCTCTGTTGTGGCAGTAGTATCTTTAGTGTTGCATCATTTTGTTGTAGCATATTTTGTAAAACTTTGGTGTAACTTTTGTTGTAATATAAATCACCTTGTTGATATAGTTTATGTTGTTAAGATTGAAAATATGTGTGTTACAAATGCAGGCTTTATATTAACTTAGAAATCTGTAGTCACTCCTACATATTAGTTGCAGTCATTGCTGCATATTAAGTGCATATTTATGCAAAAAATAGATTAACAAATATGCAGTCACTGCTGCATAGTAGTTGCATATTATTGCATAAAAACAGACTTAGAAATCTGCAGTAACTCCTGCATATTGCAGAAAAATAGACTTAAACAGAAAAACTGAAAAAATGACTTAACAAAAGTGTAGTCATTGCTGTATATCATTTCCAGAAAACAGACCTATAAATCTGCAGTAATTGATGCATATTGCAGAAAAACAAACTTAAACAGAAAAACAGAAAAACTGACTTAACAAAACTGCAGTCATTGTTGCATATCATTTTCAGAAAACAAACCTACAAATCTGCAGTCATTGCTGCATATCATTTAACGAAACAAACTTTGAAACTTTCAGTCATTGCTGAATTTAGTTACATACCAAAACAGAACATTGTTTAAAAGTGGAGACACATTCATACTGTCTTTACATATACCAGCTGCCAAAAGGCAAACAAAAATACTGAAGTACTAACATCTACTAGGTAGTTGATTGTGGTGCTGATGAACTTGTTTGGCTCAAACGAACTCTTTCAGATGCCTTTGACCGTGTCTTTATTCTTTTCTTAGCTTGAACGTGTTGAAGTTTCCTTGAGATGATAGTTTCTTTACTTTTACATTTTACCCATATTCTTGGTTTGTGTCTAATATCTCCAGTCACTACTGCAGAGTTTATAAGCACATTTGACATTCCTGGCTATATTCACAAAAACAAACTTTGTTAGTTTACATCCAAGTTTGATCACAAAGAGTTCATAGTCACAGTTGACATTCTAAGCTTACATTATAGATGTAAGCTCCACTTTCTGTATGAAGAATTCCCATACCAAACATTCTTGGCTTTTTATAGGGTATCCCTCTTCCTATACCAGTAGCAATATCCCATAATAAGAGTAAAGTATTAAGAAGTTATACAAAAATAGACCTACAAAAGTGCAATCTATAGAAGTAACTTACAAGGATTACCTATTTCGTTCAGCCTCTTAGTCTTTCTGTTCCTGTTCCTGTTCCTATTTTTGATACACTTTGAACTGAAGGTGTTGATGAAGAACCAACACTTGATACTTTTCACCACCATTTGATCTTGCAGTACCTTGTGCACCCTTATGATAACCTTTCTTATTATTGCCTTTAGCATGGCAGTTGTTGCAGGTCACCTGAGTACCTCTTTTGGAAGTTTTCCTGTTTTGTTTTCATTTGGTTCCTTTCTTCTCACTTTCTTGGGCCTGCTAAGCATTATTCTTACTTATGGTGATATAACTGAAGGATTTTGTGATTGTGGCCACATCTCCATATATTGTACAGGCTAAAGGAAGTGGCTATAGATCTTCATATAAGTCTCCCTATGGTATCAATGCGCAATGTAGTTAACTATCTCCAATTTCTTGAAATGGATAGCAGCTACAGCATGAGCACATGGTATACCCTTCAACATCCAAGCTCTACAAATACAGGTTAGCCTGTTCAGATTCACTATATGCTTACTGGCGTGTCCTTCCTTCATTTCATAACCATATTGACCATTCTAGTGCACCACACATTTCATTGATTTTGTTGTGTTCTTCTGCAACACCTTTAGTGCCATTAGAGAAATATCACTGATCCAAGTATCACAAAAATCTCTCATTTTTGTTATTCTTATCATTATCTTCACCCTAATCTCTTCAGGCATTCATGCGATGATTGTCTTGTGCCTTGGCCCCAGTATCCAAGAATTGAAACTTTCAGCCATGTCAGAATTGCTGAAATACTTGAAATATACCTTGCGCCACCTCTCTTTGTTATAGTATAGCAGGTCCTCAACTATATTATCCCCTAGTTTCTCCATGTGATCAAGATTTTTCTTTAACTCTTGCTCATAAGTAGACTTAGCACATCTCCAAAAATAGTTTCTTCTCTCAATGCCTCTCTATTGTTTTTGACCAATTTGCTAGGATGTGCCTGGCACACATCATATGTTCTGCATGTGGGAGGATCTCACTGATTGTTTTGTCAAGTCCCTACAATAGTTAAAAGAATAAACTTAACATATTTGAACAACACATTTAAATGAATATAGATTACCTTCTGCATGTCTGTAATAACAGTCAACTCTGTTACATCTCCAAGCTGAAGATCATTCTTTATAAGGTTCACAAATCATCTCCAATTAAATGTGTTTTCAACTTCAACTGGCTTGAAAACTACTGCTCAAGCCAGTGGCAACATCTGATTATTCATATTCTTATAGACAACCACAAGTAATTTTTCTTTACATACACCTTTCAGAAAACACCCATCAAACCCAATACACCTCCTACAACCATCAAGGAAGGCCTTCTTCAAGGCATCAAAATAGATATAAAATGCTACAAACATTTTTCTACCATCTTCATGTGTTTCTTCACTAAGTCTCACAACACATGTGCTGCCTGGATTAGTCCTTAGAAGCTCATCTCTATAGTCCAGAATTCTACCAAACTCTTTAACATGGTCTCCCATAATCTGTGTTAACATAATATTCTTGGTTTTCCTTGCAACAGTCCTTCCAATATATACTTCTAACTCCTTTTAAACTAACTCCTGAAAGTTAAAGATTCTAATATTTAGTTCAGAAATTATTTTGTCCTTGTATCTTTCTGCTAAGTACTTTGAGTTGCATAGTTTGTTCTTGGTAGTACCATTGCACATGTGAAGTAGATTATAGTTCTTCACCACACAATCTTTTGTCCTAGAATCATAACTAGCAAACAAGAGCCATGAATAGCCATCACAACACTTTACCCTCACCCTTGTTGGTTCATTAACATACTTATCTAACTCTACATGTTAATCAACTTCATACTTAGTAAGTGCTTCTCTAAATTGTCTAACACTCTCAAAAGCAAGGCCAGTTTTCCAAACAATTAACTTACAACTAGGATCAAAGATAACCCTATTTTGTTGCCTTTTTCTTGCTCTTAGTGGCTGTTGGACTTCATCTTCACCTTCATCATAAGCAGTTTCATCAGGAACTATTTCAAAGCTAGAAGCTTCATCTGAGGGATAATATGGCTCATCTCTGGCAATCTTCCCCTCTAAAGATGTCTTCTTCCTAGCTGCATACTCATCGTATCCTAGATCTGAACCCTTTTTTTTTATCTAACTTGGCATGTCTAGTTTCAACCTCTTTCTCTTTTATCTTGCTTCTCTTTACCTTTTTCCTCTCTTCTCTTAAAATTGTATACTCCTCATCAACATCACTACCATATTCTTCTTCCCCTTCCTCAAACAGCTTTTCAATTTCTGAATATGTACTATGGTCACTGCTTTCTACATCAGTTTCAACTAATGGAGTATCATCAGCATTAGAAGGACCATCCTCATCCCCACCAGGCACATTATCAGCAGTAGGGACACTATTTTGTGGTTCTTCAAACCCTATACCTTCACTGACTCCGGTACTTTGATTTATCCCTTTATCAAAAGACACACTAGATTCCCCCCACACATGGCTTATATATTCAACAATAGCTGGAGGAACCACTAATGCTTCATCAACGGATTGGGACACATACACTTCAAATATATCCCCTTTTTAAAAAGAGGCACAATACCCATAATATCCGTATGAGTTAACTTTTTTACCAAAGTGCTAGAATTAGGTGGTCTCACATAAATAGAACATGTTTCATAATTATACCCATTTTCTTTCATATAGTCTACAAACTCAAAATATGAAAATCTGTCAACATCAATTTCAAAGTACTGTGTCATTATACCTCCTTCGTAGTTGATAGGATATTGTTGTAACTGACCTCCATGGAAGATCCTCAGTGTAACGAGCTCAAAAGTCATTTTTTCGAACTGAAATCAGTAAAGAAGAAAAATGTCAGTAAATATTTTTTTTACACTTCAAAATCGACACAAAATTGAAGAAAACAAGACGAACCTACAAGAGAAGCCAACGATCTTCAGTATCTACACTCTAATCGATGAGATTTGGGGGAAAATATACACTAGGTTTTGAGTTCATCAATCCTTTTCTCGTTTTGTTTAGAGAGAAATAAGGTCGGATTATTCAGTATAGGGTAGAAATTAAAAAATAGAGGGTTGAGTATTTTAATCGGATGAGTTTTTAAGTTATGGACCATATCATTAAAATAGTTTGAGTTCATTAATGACGTGACATCACCAGAAAGAGCGTGGCTCACACTCGTTAGTCGTTAACTGGTCTGGGGTCATGGAAGGTGGAATAAAATTCACTCGCAATGTGTTTATGGAGGTAAAAGAACATCCGTTTAATTTGAGTGTTCAATATATTTTTGGGACAAGTTTAATGGAGTTTTTATGTATTTTGTCTTTAAAAAATAGTAATAATTTATCCACCCGTCCCGTATGACGGTCAACCTGTCCCACCTGGCATGACGACTAACCGGCCCAGTTGCCATTCCTATTTCGGGATTTGGGGTTTAGACTGGAACCATATGAGATACCTACACATTTGGCAACCATATGTACAAGTATGCCTTTACTTATTCCACTAACATTACATTTAGTAACCTTTCAAATTAATTAACATTAAATTTTCGAAAGGAAAACAGTAAGCATGATACTCCCTCCGTTCACTTTTACTTGGCACGTTTTGACTTTTCACGCTTTTTAAGAAATAATAAATGAAGTGTATAATTTACGATACCCATATTAATTGATGCATATTTTATTGGATTTGAAAAAATAATTTGAAATGAGCAATAAGTATTGTGGGTATAACAGGAAATTTTTTTTATCTAATCTTGATATGCGTAAAATGACAAGTAAAAATAAAAATTACACGCCAGGTAAAAGTGAACGGAGGGAGTAGATTTATATGTAAAATAAGTCTCATAGTTGGCAAATGCTAATTTTATATATGGGTTGTTGAACATGCATGTTTAGCAAGTGAGTGGTAGTTATGTGGGAAACAGCAGTGTGCCATTCTGACCTTGAAACCGACATTCACATTTATTAGCAGCCTATATATGGTTTTAGTGGAGTAAGTATTATACTTACTCCACCAAAAATAAAAGGTAGTGAAGCCACAGAGATCCAGTGAGAGAATGATCTGCTATTAGCTAGGAATGCATGTAGTGTTCACAATTACTAGGGAAATAGAGCTTATTAAGTAGGCGTTTTGGCCATAGATTTCAAACACTTCATTTAGAATTTATGAAGTTGGAATTGAGGATAGAGTTATGTTTGATTATACTCTTTATAAAAGAGAGAAGATAACACTTTATTTGGAATTTATGAAGATGGAGTTGAAAAATAGGTTTGGAGCACTTATCCAAATTTGGAATTCAACTCCAAGTTGGCTTTGGAAATTTTATAACCCAACACCGACTTTGAAATAAAGTGAAATATTATTTCGAAAAAAGTGAATAAAATTCATGGCCAAATGGCTCCTAAGTGATATCTGTGTTAGGATTTTATCCTGATTTTCTTACCATTTGATATTACCTTTTCTTTAAAGAAGGAAAAAGAGTTTACCATAATTAATTTTACTTTTCCTGAAAGAAAATTGTAGATCTCTTCCATATTTGACAGATTCCTTTCTTGGAGGAAAAGGTTGTGGCCTCTATAAATTGAGAATCTTTCCTTCACATAATAACACAATAACATCCACATGTAGTTATTACGAGAGTTTTATTTTAGGGGAGATTATTCTCTCAATATTATTTTTATATTAGTTTTCTCATATGTAGGTCAATTGACCAACCCATATTAAAACATTATGCCTATTTTAATATATATATTTTTGGTCGTTTGATTTATCGTCACCAAAATTTACTTTGTTATCTTCCGCATGACGCCTTGTTACTTTCGATCCCAACAAGTGGTATTAGAGACAATGCTTGAAGCGAGATTGAAGACAGGCCGAGGTGAGTTCAAATCAAGTTGCAGCCAATTTAATGATAATGAAGATTTCTATCCAAAAAAAAAAAATCATCCTTAAAGTATTATATGTGGAGACAAATTCTCAACCATAATTCAGAAATCCTGTTGCTGCATATACAAAAATAACAACCATTATGGGCTCTAGTTTTCAACTCATGCTTACTTCTAAGAGGAATTTTTATAAACCAATATAGTTTAGAGCCTAGTAACTATAGTTTGTCTAATTACCATTCATAGCGACTATTCAATTGTTATTAACTTGTATCACTTGTATTCAAATGCGCAACGAATAAAGCTTGTATCAACTGTATTCGTTCGCGCAACAGATACAACGTGTATCAACTGTATTCGTTCGCGCAATTGTATTCGTTCGTACAATGAATACAATATGTATCAATTGTAACCAAGGCGAAATACAAGGATGTATAATCGACTGTAAACATGAGTGTATACAAAGGATACAACATATATTTGTCACGACCCGAATTTCTCACCTTCGGACCGTGATGGTGCCTAACATTTCACCTGTTAGGTAAGCCAACGTTAGAATGATATTAACCAATTTTTAAACAATCTTTAGATTTATTAATAACAAAGAAATAAACGCAGAAGTAAGGTCTGAAATATAGTGATTAATCCATAAAAATAACGGTGTCTAAATACCATCCCAGAATTGGTGTCACAAGTGCACGAGCTTCTAGAATAAATACAAATAAAGATTTGAATAAAATAAAGCTGTCTGAAAATAAACACACAGCTAAAGTAAAATAGACAGAGACTTCAGAACTGTGGACGCCATGTAGTTATACCTCAAGTCTCCTCTGGTAGCTCAAATCCGAGCAAGTCTATGGTACGCCGCTGGGACCAACTCCAAAATCTGTACAAGAAGTGCAGAGTGTAGTATCAGTACAACCGACCCCATGTACTGGTAAGTGCTGAGCCTAACCTCGACGAAGTAGTGACGAGGCTAAGGCGGGTCACTTGCATTACCTGTACGCAATATTAGTAACAACAACAATAGTAGAAATATTATCAAGGCTCCACTTTACCTTTAATGCAAGGCTCTAATACTTTTAACTCATGCTCACTTTCATGCACGAGACTCTAATTTTTAACCCATACCTACTTTTAACCATGACAAATAGAAGTGATGAAGATTATGTGATATGGTGGATCAAGCTTTGCCAAGAAATCAAAAGGGAAAAAATTGTTAGGATTTTGTCATGATTTTCTTGCCATATTTAATATTACCTTTTATTGAAGGAAGGGAAAAGAGTTTACCATAATTGATTTCATTTTTCCTTATAGGAAAATGTAGATCTATTCCATATTGAACAGATTTCTTTCTCGGAGGAAAAGATTGTGCCCTTTATAAATTGAGAATCCTTCGTCCACACAATAACACAATAGCATCCACAAGAGTTATCACGAGAGTTTTGTTTTAAGGGAGATTATTCTCTCGATATTTTTTATATATTAGTTTTTTCATATGTAGGTTAATTGACCAAACTAATTTTAAAATATTATACCTATTTTAATATATATTTTTTGTGTCGTTTGATTTATCATCACCAAAATTTGGCTTGTTAATTTCCGCATGACGCCTGGTTGCTTTATTCCAACAATAAGTGTTCTTGAATAAATGGGTCAATTTTATGGTTCGTGGCTTGACTGTGGTAAGAAGGATCAACATATGATCATTACTCGAAGCACTCGTTCGGCTTAACTGACTTAAAAGTAGCTGATAAATAGTGAATGTTAATACGTACTTTTAAGTGGTGAAATAAGCTTTATAAATAAATAATTATGTATTTTAGTAGGAGCATTAAAACAGATACTCCAATAAACACTCTATTTACTAGAAAATGTGGTATATGACGATTACAAAGTTATACCATGAAAAGACTTGACCACCCACTATAGATTGGTAATCCTTAATAGGAAGTAAAAGAGTAGGAAAATTTTAATAGTTGCAAACGGTATTTAGTTAGCTATATGTATTTTCACCTGGACGATGAAAGTTCGATTTCTCACCTTATAATCCTTTTCCCATTTTTCTTCCTGATCATGCCTAACTATGCCTCCTAAGAGATCTAACGATCGTTGCAAATATAATCCGATTTACAAGTTCGGAGTCGAATCCCATAGGAAATTAACCTACTAATCACAATCACTAGTTTCGCAAGAATTCAAGTAATCAACCTTCGAAAATATTAAATAATGGTTTGAGTTTTTACTAACTAAGAGCAAAGTATTTAGAAAACTGTAATTTTATTACTAACAAAGCAAATATTGTAGACAAGATTGGAAAAGTCTAGGGTTTTGATTTCCCTTATTGTCGGAATCTCCCCCGCTACGTTTCCTATAAATTTGCCCAAGTATTCTCTACCGATCATGAGTACTTTGAGTATCGTAGCTCTCTCTCGAGCAACTACCAAAATTTACTAGATGTATTCTCTCGAACTACGCTAACTGGCACTAATTCACCACTCACTACGATCTCACCAAAGTTTCGTTATCTCTAATCCCGCCTTTAAACCCTCTGTATTGATCTCTCAAATACGTTAGAAGTGGTATTATTCAACAACTACCTAAATGCGTACTCTCTCTCGAGCAGTACTGTTATACCCCATGTTTTCGTACGTGAAAGTACGCCATAAGTAAATTGATGGAAGCTCGGAAAATGAGATGTTACATCCCGCATTTTCGTACGTTAATGTTTCGTCGTAAGTTAATCGACATAAGTTCGGGGATGAGGTTATTTTGAGATTTGCATTATGCTATTTCAAACAAGTGATGAGTAAATTCGTGAAGGAGAGAGGGTAAGCAAATCGAAGAAAATGAGTTTCGTCGAAGTTTGGCAATTTGGGATAAAATACGGTCCAAGTTATAATACCCTGTATTTATGGACTAGTACCCTACAAGGTACCACATGACCATGATAGTAAGGTGTATAAGGTGTGTTAAAAGTAAGTAGTATTTTAAGTAATTTGAGATAATTCTTAATTATGTGGGTAATTGATTAATTGTTAGATTAGTGAAGAATTACCAAGTTAATTAAGAAAATTGGTAATTAATTAAGAAATTTTGGATAAAATTCTTGAAGCCCAACGTGGCAGCCCACTATGCCTATATAATGACTCTTGAATTATGTGGTAAGGTGGCCTAATTAGAGGCTTTTAGGCAAGGATGAGTCATTCAAGTGGGGCCCACTCAATAAGATAAAAATTCAATCTTCCTAATTCATTAAAGGGAGATGGATTAAGAGATTCAACAAAGAGTTTATATGAAATCTTCAACAAGGTAACGGGTGGAGCTCCTAACTTTGAGAGATTTTCTAATCTCATTTAAAGTATGATGCTAAGCTTAATGAGATATTTGTTTGGTGATGTTACGTTTGGTGATGCTAAGCTTAACGGATATTGTTTGGTGATTCTAAGCTTATGTCACGATCCGAAATTTCCACCTTCGGAACCGTAATGACACCTAACTTTTCACTTGCTAGGCAAGCCAACGTTATAATATAATTTGCCATTTTATCACAATTTTAAATTAATTAATAACAAAGAAAACAAATGCAGAAATAAAGTCTGAAACAAAGTGAATAATCCATAATAGACGCGATATCTAAATACCATCCCAGAACTGGAGTTACAAGTGCACGAGCTTCTAGAATGATACAAATAAGGGTCTGAATAAAATAAAGCTATCTGAAAGAAAACACACAGCTAAAATAAATTAGACGGGGACTTCAGAACTGCGGACGCTGTGCAGTTATACCTCAAGTCTCCTCTAGGTAGCTGAAATCCGAGCAAGTCTATAGTACGCCGCAGGGACCAACTCCGAAATCCGCACAAGAAGTGCAGAGTGTAGTATCAGTACAACCGACCCCATGTACCGGTAAGTGCCGAGCCTAACCTCGACGAAGTAGTGATGAGGCTATGACAAGACACGTACGTAAACCACCTATACAAGTATATATAAATACAAAGTAACAATAATACAATAAATAACAATTTATAAATTGGGAGGGCACATGCGAAGGGGAATGATATAATAATTTTAGCAGGAGAAGTATCACTTAGCAGCCATTTAATTTATCAACAATAAAATGAGCAATTGATAATATGAAAAGGGCACGACACCACCCTTCGTGCTTTTACTCTCATTTGGCACGGCATCACCCTTTGTGCTTTTACTCTTGCTGAAAATGACACGGAATCACCCTTCGTGCTTTTACACTCACAAATGTCATGGTAACACCCTTCGTGCTTTTACAATCACAAAGGCACGGTAACACCCTTCGTGTTTTTACACTCACAAATGACACGGCAACACCCTTCGTGCTTTTACACTCTTCCTTACCATAAAAATAATAATATAAATTTGGAAGAGTATTTAAATGCGAGGATATGCACTTATCAATCAATTCAATACCAGAGTACCGACTTCACCTTCCGAAATATTCAACAATAATTAAATGAATAATAATTTCACGAATAGTGATCAAATAATCAATAATAAACTTAAACAAGAATGTCTTAATTAAACAGGCAATTATTCATAATAAAAAAATTCTACCCGCATGCTTTGACTCAACCACAACACATAAGTACTCATCACCTCACATATACGTTGTACCCGCACATTAAATCACGTAGCAAATAAACAAATAAGTCCTACTCCCTCAAGTCAAGGTTAAACACGATACTTACCTCACTTTGCAACCAAATTCAAGAATCCAATAAACCTTTGCCTCGCGAATTCGTGTCTGAAATCCTCAAATCTAGTCATAAACAATTCAATAGACTCAATACAAATCGTAGGAATTAATTCCATATGAATTTACTAATTTTCGGATTAAAATCCGAAATTTATTTTAAAAATAACAGTGGCATCCACGTCTCGAATCCCGAAGAACTCACGAAATCCGAACACACGTACCAATACGAGTTCAACCATACAAAAATTATCGAATTCCGACATCAGATTGGCTTTCAAATCTTTATTTTATATTTTTGGAAGATTTTATAAAAATCTGATTTTTCTTTCATAAATTCACGGATTCATGATGTAAATGAGTATGGAATTATGAAATATAATCGATATAGGAGAAGGAACACTTACCCCAATGTTTTTCCGTGAAAATCGCCCAAAAAGCTTCTTACCCGAGCTCAAAATCGAAAATGGTGGAAAATGGGACGAAATCCCATTTCCAAAACTTAAGTTCTGTTGCCCAGATTTTTACTCATCGCGATCGTGGGAATTCATTCGCAATCGCGTACAACAATTTCTGCCTAGGTCCATTTTACTCTTCGCGATCGCGGATAACTCTTTGCGATCGCGAAGCATATTTTGGCTGCCCAGATTATTAACTCTACACGATCGTGTAAATGGTCATGCGATTGCGAATAATATTTTCTCAGCCTTACGCGATCGCGTACTGACTTATGCGATCGCGTAGCACAAATGGCATGCCCATCTTCTGCCTTCATTCCTTCTACGCGAACGCGGCTTGGCCCTCACGTTCGCAGTGCACTGGGAGCTAACCTTCTGCGATCGCGTGCCTATCTTCGCGAACGAGAAGGGTAAAAACTCACGGCTCAGAATTTCCTTTTCGCGATCGCGGGAATGGCTTCACGATCGCGAAGCACAATGCACCAGATGATAACTAAAGCTAAAAATCAGATTTCTTTCAAAGTTCAAATGGTCCGTAGGCCATCCGAAACTCACCCGAGCCCTCGGGGTTCCAAACCAAACATGCACACATGTCCAAAAACCTCATACGAACTCGCTCGCGCGATCAAAACACCAATTTAACACCTAAAATTACGAATCGGACACCAAATCAAATGAAATTTTTAAGAAAACTTTAAAACTTCTATTTCACAACTGATCGTCCGAATCACGTCAAATCAACACCATTTCTCACCAAATTCGACAGACAAGTTATAAATGATATAACATACCTATAAAAAATTTCAGAATTCGAATCTGACCCCGATATCAATAAAAGTCAATTTGTGGTCAAACTTTAAAATCTTTAAGCCTTTAGGCTTCTAGTTTTCGCCAACTGGCGATAATTCAAGCTAGGGACCTCCAAATTAAATTCCAGGCATACGCCCAAGTTTCAAATCACGATACGGACTTACCTAAACTGTCAAAACACTAATCCGAGTCCGTTTGATCAAAATATTGACCAAAGTCAACTTAGTTGAGTTTTAAGGCTCTATTTTACATTTTAATCAATTTTTCATATAAAGACTTTCCGAAAAATTATACGGACTGTGCACGCAAGTCGAGAAATGATGAATAGTGCTTTTTAAGATCTTAGAACACAAAATTAATTATTAAATTTAAATATGACCTTTTGGGTCATCACATTCTCCACCTCTAAAACAAACGTTCGTCCTCAAACGGAATTAGAAAAAGTACCTGAGTTGGTAAAAAGGTGTGGATATTTACTCCGCATGTTCGAATCGGACTCCCGGGTAGATGCTTCTACTGGCTGACCTTTCCATTATACCTAAACTGAAGGATAACTCTTAGACCTCAACTGTCGGACCTGCCGTGCTAGAATAGCTACCGTCTCCTCTTCATAAGTCAAATCTTTGTCCAATTGGACCGAGCTGAAATCTAATACATGGGACGGATCACCATGATATTTCCGGAGCATAGACACATGGAACACCGGATGAACCGCTTATAAACTAGGTGGTAATGCAAGCCTGTAGGCTACTTCGCCCACTTAGGGCTCAACTTGCCCTTCTTTCTGAATCTCATTACACCTTTCATAGGTGAAACCCGAAGCAATACTCTTTCTCCAACCATGAATGCAATATCACAAACTTTACGGTCGACATAACTCTTTTGTCTAGACTGAGCCGTGCAAAGTCGATCCAGAATAATTTTGACCTTATCCAAGGCATCCTGCACCAAATAGGTACCAAACAACCAAGCCTCTCCCGGTTGAAATAATCCAACTGGTGAATGACATCGCCTTCCGTATAATGCCTCATATAGAGCCATCTGAATGCTCGACTGGTAGCTATTATTATAAGCAAACTCCGCAAATGGGAAGAACTGATCCCAAGAACCTCCAAAGTCTATAACACAAGCGCGAAGCATATTTTCCAATATCTGAATGGTGCGCTCTGACTGTCCGTCTGTATGTGGATGAAATGTTGTGCTCAACGCAACTCGCGTGCCTAACTCATGCTGTACAGCCCTCCAGAAGTGTGAGGTAAATTGTGTACCTCGATCTGAAATAATAGACACGGGTACACCGTGAAGGAGGACAATCTCACGAATGTAAATTTCAGCTAACCTCTCTGAAGAATAGGTTACTGCCACCGGAATGAAATGTGCTAACTTGGTCAACCTGTCCACAATAACCCAAACTGTGTCTAATTTTCTCTGAGTCTGTGGGAGCCCAACAACAAAATCCATAGTGATACGCTCCCACTTCCACTCAGAAATTTCTAACTTCTGAAGCAAACCACCAGGTCTCTAATGCTCGTACTTGACTTGCTGATAATTTAGACACCGAGCTACATATGTAACTATATCCTTCTTCATTCTCCTCCACCAATAATGTTGCCTCAAATCTTGATATATTTTGGCGGCACCTGGATGAATAGAATATATGGAACTGTGGGCTTCTTCCAGAATTAATTCACGAAGCCCATCCACATTAGGCACACAAATACGACCCTGCATTTGCAGAACTACATCTTCCCCCACAACAACATGTTTGGCATCACCATGCCGTACCATGTCCTTAAGGACAAGTAAATGAGGATCATTATAATGTCGCCCTCTGATGCGCTCATATAAAGAAGACCGAGCGGCTGTGCAAGCTAGAACCCGACTGGGTTCTGAAATATCTAACTTCACGAACTGATTAGCCAAAGTCTGAACATCTGCAGCTAACGGCCTCTCACCAACCGGAATATACGCATGACTTCCCATACTCACAACCTTTCTACTCAAAGCATCGACCACCACATTGGCCTTTCCGGGGTGATACAAAATAGTGATATCATAGTCTTTCAATAACTCCAACCATCTTCTCTGCCTCAAATTAAGATCTTTTTGTTTGAACAGATACTGAAGGCTACGATGATTAATAAATACCTCACACGAGACACCGTAGAGGTAATTCCTCCAAATCTTCAGCGCATGAACAATGGCTGCCAATTCTAAGTCATGAACATGATAATTCTTCTCCTGAACTTTCAATTGTCGTGACGCGTATGCAATCACCCTGCCATCTTGCATTAATACTACACCAAGCCCAATGAGAGATGCATCACAATATACCGTATAATATCCTGAACCTGTGGGTAATACCAACACTGGCGCCGTAGTCAAAGTAGTCTTGATCTCCTGAAAGCTCAACTCACACTCGTCTGACCATCTGAATGGGGCACCTTTCTAGGTTAGTCTGGTCAATGGGCTTGCTATAGATGAAAACCCTTCCACGAATCGACGATAATAACCTGCCAAACCCAGGAAACTCCGGATCTCTGTAACTGAAGTAGGTCTAGGCCAATTCTGAACAGCCTCAATCTTCTATGGATCCACTTTTATGCCTTCTGCCAATACAACATGCCCCAAAAAGGCAACTGAGTCTAACCAAAATTCACATTTTGAAAATTTGGCATATAACTGATTATTCCTCAAAGTCTGAAGCACACTCTGAAGATGTTGCTCATGCTCCTCTCGAATGCTGGAGTAAATCAAGATATCATCAATGAATACAACCACAAAAGAATCCAAATAGGGCTTGAACACCCGATTCATCAAATCCATAAATTTTGCCGGGGCATTTGTCAACCCAAACGATATCATTAGAAATTCGTAATGCCCATACCGAGTCCGAAAAGCTATCTTAAGGACATAAGATGCCCTAATCTTCAACTGATGGTAACCAGACCTCAAGTTGATCTTTCAAAACACCTTGGCACCCTGAAGCTGATCGAATAAGTCATCAATTCTTAGCAGTGGATACTTGTATTTGATAGTGGCCTTGTTCAACTGCCGATAATCTATTCACATTCGCATTGAACCATCTTTCTTCTTTACAAATAATACTGGTGCACCACAGGGCGAGACACTGGGTCTAATGAATCCCTGATCAAGCAAGTCTTATAATTGATCCTTCAATTCTTTCAACTCTGACGTGGCCATACGGTATGGTGGGATAGAAATAAGTTGGGTGCCTGAAGCCAAATCAATATAGAAATCAATATCTCTGTCGGGTGGCGTCCCCGAAAAATATGCAGGAAATATATCTAGAAACTCACAGACAATTGGGACTGAATCCATAGAAGGAACATCCGCACTGGGATCGCAAATATAGGCCAAATAAGCTAGACACCCTTTCTCGACCATACACTGATGACCAAGAGTTCCTTTCCACTCTAACCGAGGTAACCCCGGCATGGCTAGGGTCACTATCTTGGCATGACAATCCAATATAGCATGATAAGGTGACAGCCAATCCATACCCAAGATGACATCAAAATCTACCATATCAAAAAGTAGAAGATCCACACTAGTCTCAAGACTATCAATAGTAACCACACACGAATGATAGACATGATCTACTATAATAGAGTCTCCCACTGGTGTAGATAAACACACAGAAGCACTCAGAGAATCACGAGGCACAACCAAATATGAAGCAAAATAGGAGGACACATAGGATTAAGTAGATCATGGATCAAATAGAACTAAAGCATCTCTATGGCAAACTGGAATAATACCTGTGATCATAGCATCAGATGACTCGGCCTCAGGCCTAGCTGGAAAAGCATAAAATCGAGGCTGGGCCCTACCACTCTGAACTACGTCCCTGTGACTGCCTCTAACTGGCTGGCCTCCACCTCTAACGGCCTGACCTCCACCACTCTGAACTGCGTCCCTGTGACTGCCTCTAACTGGCTGGCCTCCACCTCTAACGGCCTGACCTCCACCTCTAATGGTCTGACCTCCACCTCTAGCTACCTGACCCCTACCTCTAGCTGGCTGAGCAGGCGGTGAAGCAACTGGTGCTGGAATCATAGCATGAGAGCACCTACTGCTGCATGCTGCCCTGAGACCTGGGGAAAAGTCTAACAATGTGCCTCAGATCACCACAAGTATAACATGACCTCGGCTGATGTGATTGCTGACCTTGAAATTGTCCCTGTCGACCTGAGTAACCACCCTGAAAACTCTGGATTGGAGGTGCACTGATAAGAGTTGGTGGTGCATTGTAGGATGCCTGGAGTGTTGAATGAAATGGCCTGGGAGGATGACCCCTACCAAAATTGCCCCTGCCTCCAGACGAGGCACCACTGAACCCACTGAAATGACGAGGCCTTTTATCAGACCCCTGCCCTCTCCCTTATGCAAGAACCATCTCGATCCTCCTAGCAATATTAGCAGCCACCTGAAAAGAAATCTCACGTCTGGTCTCCTTGCCACCTGAAGCCTAATAGGGTGAGTAAGTCCCTCAATAAACCTCTTCACTCTCTCTCCCTCGGTAGGAAGTAAAATGAGAGCATGACGGGCTAGATCCACAAAACAGGACTCATACTAAGTAACAGTCATACTGCCCTGCTGTAAATGCTCAAATTGCCTACAGTAATCCTCTCTCAATGTGATAGGGAGGAATTTCTATAAAAATAGCCGTGAAAACTACTCCCAGGTCAATGCAGGCGATCCAACTGGTATGGTCAATATATAATCTTTCCACCACCTCTTGGCGGAACCCGTCATCTGAAATACAACAAAATCGACCCCATTGGTCTCAACTATACCCATGTTCCGTAGCACCTCATGGCAGCGGTCAAGATAATCTTGTGGGTCCTCAGAAGGTGTACCACTAAAGTGAACTGGAAAGAGCTTAGTAAACTTATCCAGTCTCAATAAGGCCTCAGAATACATGACGGGCCTATCACCGGCCTGTGTCACAACAACTGGCTGAACTACCCCAACTGGCAGGGCTGTTGGAGCCTGATTCTGGGGAGCCATCTACTCCGGAGCGGGATTAGTGGGAGTTTGTGATCCTCCCCCAGCCTGTGAGACGGCTGGTGCCACTGGAAATGTATCATTCTTGGCCACGCCCTCCATAAGACTTACCAAATGGACTAGAGCGTCCTGAAGCACTGAAGTAGCTATGAAACCTTCCGGGACCTGAACTGGTCCAACTGGTACAGTCTGAACTGGAACCTCTTCCTGACGATCCACCTGAGGTTCTACAACAGGTGCTGCTGCTCAAGCTCTAGTCTGAGCTCTACCTCTGCCTCGTCCTCTAGCACAACCTTGACCTCGACCTCTACCCCTATCCATAGTTACCACTGGGGGCTCTGGTCCCTGTCCGTCGATGGATGTATTACGTGTTCTCGCCATCTGCGAGAGAATAAGAATAGAATGGTTCAATTATAGATGATAGAATAAAATTGCACGACAGGATAAGAAAGAAGTGATATTGTTCCTAGACTTTATAGCCTCTAAAAGATAAGTACAGACGTCTTTGTACCGATCTTTCAGACTTTACTAAGTTTGCTCGTGACTCGTGAGACCTATGTAACCTAGTGCTCTGATACCAACTATCACGACCCGAAATTCAAACCTTCGGGACCGTGATGGCGCCTAACGTTTCACTTGCTAGGCAAGCCAACGATAGAATATAATTAGCCATTTTATTAGAATTATATATTAATTAATAACAAAGAAAACAAATGCAGAAATAAAGTCTGAAACAAAGTGAATAATCCATAATAGACACGATATCTAAATACCATCCCAGAACTGGAGTCACAAGTGCACGAGCTTCTAGAATGATACAAATAAGGGTCTGAATAAAATAAAGCTGTCTAAAAGAAAACACACAGCTAAAATAAATTAGACGGGGACTTCAGAACTGCTGACGCTGTGCAGTTATACCTCAAGTCTCCTTTAGGTAGCTGAAATCCGAGCAAGTCTATAGTACACCGCAGGGACCAACTCTGAAATCCACAAAAGAAGTGCAGAGTGTAGTATCAGTACAACCGACCCCATGTATTGGTAAGTGCCGAGCCTAATCTAGACGAAGTAGTGACGAGGCTATGACAAAACACGTACGTAAACTACATGTACAAGTATATACAAATACAAAGTAACAATAATACAATAAATAACAATTTATAAATTGGGAGGGAACATGCGAAGGGGAATGATATAATAATTTCAGCAGGAGAAGTATCACTTAGCAGCTATTTAATTTATCAATAATAAAATGAGTAATTGATAATATGAAAAGGGCACGGCACCACCCTTCGTGCTTTTACTCTCATTTGGCACGGCATCACCCTTTGTGATTTTACTCTTTCTGAAAATGACATAGCATCACTCTTCGTGCTTTTACACTCACAGATGGCATGACAACACCCTTCATGCTTTTACACTCACAAAGGCACGACAATACCCTTCGTGCTTCTACACTCACAAATGGCACGGCAACACCCTTCGTGATTTTACACTCTTCCTTACCATGAAAATAATAATATAAATTTGGAAGAGTATTTAAATGTGGGGATATACACTTATCAATCAATTCAATACCAGAATACCGACTTCACCTTCCAAAATATTCAACAATAATTAAATGAATAATAATTTCACGAATAATAATCAAATAATCAATAATAAACTTAAACAATAATGTCTTAATTAAATAGGAAATTATTCATAATAAACCAATTCCACTTGCATGCTTTGACTCAACCACAACGCATAAGTACTCGTCACCTCACATATACGTTGTACCCGCACATTAAATCACGTAGCAAATAGACAAATAAGTCTTACTCCCTTAAGTCAAGGTTAACCACGATACTTACCTCGCTTTGCAATCAAATTCAAGAATCCAATAAACCTTTGCCTCACGAATTCATGTCCGAAATTCTCAAATCTAGTCATAAACAATTCAATATACTCAATACAAATCGTAGGAATTAATTCCATATGAATTTACTAATTTTTCAGATTAAAATCTGAAATTCATTTTAAAAATCAACAGTGGGACCACGTCTCGAATCCCAAAAAACTCACGAAATCCGAACACCCATTCCGATACGAGTTCAACCATACAAAAATTATCGAATTCCGACATCGGATTGGCTTACAAATCTTCATTTTACATTTTTGGAAGATTTAATAAAAATCTGATTTTTCTTCCATAAATTAACGGATTCATGATGTAAATGAGTATGGAATTATGAAATATAATCGATATAGGATAAGAAACACATACCCCAATGTTTTTTCGTAAAAATCGCCCAAAAAGCTTCTTACCCGAGCTCAAAATCAAAAATGGTGGAAAATGGGACGAAATCCCATTTCTAGAACTTAAGTTCTGTTGCCCAGATTTTTACTCATCGCGATCTCGAGAATTCGTTCGCGATCGCGTAGAACAATTTCTGCCTAGGTCCATTTTACTCTTCGCGATCGCGGATAACTCTTTGCGATCGCGAAGCATACTTTGGTTGCCTAGATTATTAACTCTACACGATCGCGTAAATGGTCATGCGATCACGGATAAAATTTTCTCAGCCTTACGCGATCGCATACTGACTTGTGCGATCACGTAGCACAAATGGTGTGCCCAGGTTCTGCCTTCATTACTTCTACCCGAACGTGGCTTGGCCCTCGCGTTCGCAGTGCACTGGGAGCTAACCTTCTATGATCGCGTGCCTATCTTCGCGAACGCGAAGGGTAAAACTCACGGCTCACGATTTCCTCTTCGCGATCGCGGGAATGGCTTCGCGATCGCGAAGCACAATGCACCAGATGATAGCTGAAGCTAAAAACCAGATTTCTTTCAAAGTTCAAATGGTCCGTAGGCCATTCGAAACTCACCCGAGCCTTCGAGGCTCCAAACCAAACATGCACACATGTCCAAAAACCTCATACATACTCGCTTGCGCGATCAAAACACCAATTTAACACCTAGAATTATGAATCGGACCCCAAATCAAATGAAAATTTTAAAACTTCCATTTTCACAATCGATCGTCCGAATCACGTCAAATCAACTCCGTTTCTCACCAAATTCGACAGACAAGTTATAAATGACATAACGGATCTATGAAAATTTTCAGAATTCAAATCCGATCCCAATATCAATAAAAGTCAATTTGTGGTCAAACTTTGAAATCTTTATGCCTTAAGGCTTATAGTTTTCGTCAACTGATGATAATTCAAGCTAGGGACCTCCAAATTAAATTTCAGGCATACGTCCAAGTCCAAAATCATGATACGGACCTATCAGAATTGTCAAAATACTAATCCGAATCCGTTTGTTCAAAATGTTGACCAAAGTCAACTTAGTTGAGTTTTAAGGCTCTATTTCACATTTTAATTAATTTTTCATATAAAAACATTCTGGAAAATTAAACGGACTGTGCACGCAAGTTGAGAAATGATAAATAGTGCTTTTTGAGGTCTTAAAATACCAAATTAATTATTAAATTTAAAGATGACCTTTTGGGTCATCACAACTTAAGAGATTTCGTGATATTTGTTTGGTGATGTTAAGCTTACGGATGGAGTTCAAGCAATTTGCTTGAAACTTCATGATATGATAAAGCGTGAGATTGGCAATTCTAAGGAATTACGGTTCAATCTTTCTCAAGAATATCATATGAATTTTTTTCTACTTCGATCCGCCACTATGTGATTTGTCTTAATTGACGTGTGTTATAGGAATTGTCAAGAGAATCGGCTCAGGTATGTTAAGACTAAGCCATTCCATTATTTTGGCATGATCTCATAATTACATATGTTTGATAACGAGGCATAAAGAGAAGTTCATACTCCAGAATTTATATTCACTATCGTAGACTCATAAGTTACAGTATTATCCCTTATCGGGACTTTATATTCAATTAAGTATTGTCTTCTTCCAGTCAAGAGAGAAGAGGGTCTATATATATATATATATTCAGTATTACAGTAATTTCACCACCATCGAGCTATAATCGGTGGGCAGGCCCCTATTGGGCAACCTCTGATCAGATGGTAAGTTATATACCGAGTCTACTGTGGCCGAGCGCCTATGAGCGAGCCTACTACGGCAGAGCAATTATACATACCGATCCTTATAAGGCCGGACAACTATTTTACTTACTATATTGAGAGAGTTGAGTCAGTATCAGCAGGTAAGCATATCTTCAGATTATCTTTGACTCCCAGTTACTTTCAGTTATTATATTATCAGTTTAGTTTCAGCTTTCAGTTATTTGATTGCCTTACATACTCGGTACATTATTTCGTACTGATATCCCTTTTTCTGGGGACGCTGCATTTCATGCCTGCAGGTATAGACAATCAGTTTGACGAGCCCTCATATTAGACGAGGTTAGCATTCAGCGGAGGATCGGTAAGACTCCACCTCATTCGGAGTGCAGCCGAGTCTATGAGTCATCGTGTCAGGATTTTGCTACAGACTTATGGGTAGGCTGGTACCCTATCCCATTTGACGGCTAATACTCTTAGAGGCTTTGTAGACAGAGGTTTATTTTGTACAGTATGTCAGAGGCCTTGACGGCCCGTATGTATTCATGTTTTAAGAATGATAATTCATTGATACAGTGCTTTCCCACTTATAGTTATACATTACAAGTTGTGGCCATATTGGCCCAGTTACCAATGATAGTAGGAAAAGAAAGATATATTACGTTAGTACTCGGTTGAGTAAGACGCCGGGTGCCCGTTGCGGCCCTTCGGTTTGGGTCGTGACAAAAGAGGTATCAGAGCAGTTCTGTCCTAGGGAGTCTACAAGCCGTGTCTAGTAAAGTCTTGTTTATGGGTGTGTTATGCACCACGCTTATAAGTAGGAGGCTACAGGGTATTTAGGACTGTCACTCATTCTTCTTACTCTAGACCGTGTGGTAGAGCTCAGTTGTAAGAATTTAAACTCTTAAACTCTATTTTACTCGTAATAAGACGATACCTACAACCAAAAGACAGGTGGTAAGAGATTGAATGTGGCTGTGGAAGAGTTGAATCAAAGAAACTTGATTTTGCATTATTCTTATGATGAGTAAATATAAGGTCTTCAGTAGATCATGTGTGTACTAAGACGTGTAAGCCTCTCGATAAGGAGCCTTAAGGAAAGAATATCTATCCACCCCTATGGTGAAAAGCAATGAGAGATTCAGAAGGTAGGTACAAGCTTCAACAAGTAAAAGGAGCAAGATGAGAAGGGTACTAGGTACCCAGTTAATGAAGATCATCGGTATTTTCAACTCAGGCAGAAAAATATAAGCATTGTGAGTTACCTTCAACAGTAATAGAGGTATGTATAATTGGCCACACCCATCTCAGTTATGCCCTATGGGAGCTAACAGATATGGTTTAAGAGAAGAACGGGATATCAGGACCCGGCTGGGGTTAGAGTAACCCAAAATGATGGATGGATTATTTGCGTTAGTTGACATTTTCGAAGGATATTGCAAATGTGCTAATAGATCTCCTTGTAAGACACCCAGATGGTGCACTCTAGAATAGTACAGCTAGATATGAGTACTATAAAGATAGACACTGGAAGCCTGGAAGGGATAAATATTTCCTTAGTGTGGCTCCCGTCCCTAGTAGAGGGAGAATGTTGGGCAACCCGAAGAGCCAGTGGATGGAGTAAAAGGAGCTAAAAGTAAAAGAATGTCTTATTGGAGTTTTCACAATAAAGTGATAGACATAAATGTTAGCAGGGAAATAAGAAGAGAGTTAATGAAGTATTATGAGTAAGATGTGATACATGGATGACAACGGTAGATCCAAAAAAATGACAATGTTACAGAGTCTATAGTCAAGTGAAGGAAAAGACGAGAGGTGACAGGCCTTGAGACAACAAAAGAGTATAGGCCATAAAGTCATATCCTCATTTCAAGAAATAAGTTCGTGACTCTAACGCGACTACCAGAAGGAAAAGTTAGACCCGAGAATACTAGAAATTGGTATGGGCTGGTGAACAAGATAAACTAAACATGAATTAGGGACTGAGTGATTTGATAATGGTCGACATGATTGGAATTTCATATTTCATTCTGGCGATAATAGAATGAACGACAGAAGAATAACCTTTAAATTTCATTCAGGAAGACGTTTCCCTAAAGCAAGCAATGTGAACAAAGTTAAGCTTAAGGGACTGTATGTGCCAGTTATACTAAGTGTCACCTTCTCGAGTAAGGAAATTTGTTATCCTTGGTACATAAAGATTACCGTGAGGCGAGTAAGGATCATTGATGATGTGAAAAGACGCCAAATATGAAGAGCTAAAACATCTATAGGTAGATCGTCGTAGCACTAAATCTTAGTACTCCCCTAAAGCGGGGAGTGATGTGGCATGTAAGTCAGAATTAAGTGGTTCTAGTAACTATGGAATGGTAAAGTAAGAATGCGATAAAAATGAGAAAGGGATGAGATTTCACTTACTCAAATCCTACTGATATGCTACGATTCCAGAACATTATGCAAACAAGACGTCAAAGAGAGAAAGTAAGGGTTCCTGCCCGGGATGTTATTGATAGATAGGGAGCCAGTGTGAGACGTAAGTTAGGACAAAGGAAATAACCCAAGAAAGATTACGCGGAATATTGATATGAGGATGGGCCAATGAATAGTTAGAAGTTGATTCAGGAAAAGCCTAGTTATGGCTAGACAAGAGGATACAGACAAATCAATAGATCGTGCAAGATAAATATAGTGAACCCCAACATGGGGAATTCAGTCTCGCAGATATGACATCGTGATCCTTGAGAAATATTCAGATATGAATTGGGGTAGTTAAAAGTACCGTATGAATGTTACGAAAATAAAAAAGAGTCTCATTGGGAAGATAGTCAAAACTTCAGCTCAGAAGCAACTATACGAGCACATGAGCGTGGAGGTAAGTAACTAAGGATAATTATAGGTAAGTAAGAACATCGAAAACTTTTTCGGGTATACAATATAACAAGCTCGCAACTTTACAAGAGTCAGAGGGTCCTCCCTAAGTACAATAATGAAAGACTAGCTGAGGAAATAAGGAAGAAGGCTTCAACCTAAACATGGTAACTTGAAGGAGAAATGGTCATGTAAAAACAGTCTCCCTACAAAATTGTATGTCTCCAAAAGAAAGTGGCACCTACCATGGCTAATGAACGGGGAGTAAAAATCAGAAGTAATATTCGAGACCATATGAGTTGTACAAAAATTCTGGCATACGTGGGAACTAAGATAAGCTAAGTATGCACGCAACAAGGGGCAGAAAGACCAGGAAAAGTAATTACCTACGTTTAAGGAAAGTTGAGATAGAACAAAAGGAACTATTTGATCAATGATCCAGAGTTAGTTACGTTATGAACGAACTTAAGAGTTCAGAGTATTATCCATGCAGCATATATGTTGACAATCATACAGCCGTAGAAGACTCAGGTATAAGTTAAAAGAAAGAATGAATTGTTAGTAGATTGTATCATGGATATTCCATAGCGTCCATGAATGGCTAAAGCAATAACTAAATACCATGAGCCACAGATCGGAAGATATCTTAAGCCTACATAAAGGCTGATCAGAAGGAAAAGGAAACTAAAGAATTAAATCAACCAAGTAAATCAGGAGTCAGATTATTGGACCTAGAAAATTATAGAAATTGTGATTGAGAACATTGCAGGATCACCCTGAATATCAGAGGTACAAGAGAGATAGTAAAACAACCATATTATATAACGGCTCTACGAGAAAGCAAGTTAGAAGAGTACCAGCCTTATAATAAGTCAGTATGAAGCTCCCACCGGATTGTGTATGCACCATAGGTGCAAGTATTACAATAGAGCTTCAAGTTGTGGATGTAAATCATACCTATGCAGAAGGGAAGTTATGAAAGAGATAGAAGACGTGATGCGATATTTTAAAGCAAGTAAGGTAAAGGTGAACAACGTACGAGATACTCAAGTGCAGAAGGTTGTGAATAGTCCTACTTCAGATAGAAGGCTAGAAACATTGGGATTCAGTATCCAGGAAAGATAGCGGAGGCATGCCTTCCAGCCTATGGTTTCTAGGTATCGAGAAGCCTGATTAAGAGAGTAAATAAGAGATAGAGACGATGTGATATCTTGCTTGATGATCCAGAATAACACAAGGAAATCTATGGTGCAAGCAAGTTGAAGGGAGGTTGCGAGTAGTATAAATAGACATGTATAGATCGCAAGTTAAAGTATGGTAAAGCGATAAGGTTTAGGAAGACAGGAGTAAGGACAAGAAAGGACGAGTAAGAAGGTGACGAGAAATGGATAAGCCATCAGAATTAAGCCCAGGAAAACAAAAAAGCTGATGGTTTCTCTAAGTTATAGAAAGCTCAGTATAGCCTGAAAGAAATTAAAGGAGTCTAAGACTAGTAGCATTTAGAAGAGATGGAATGCTGCCCTGGTAATAGAATGAGGATGTAGTTGTGATAAATAAGGTATGACGTTTGGGCCTTCGATTGAGTAATGATTTGGAAAAAAGGGGATTTCATGAATTGTACATGATTGAAACACCCACGTAAGGTGAATCACATTGGGATGCTATGAAAAACGGTTATGGAAATTACTCCAGATGTTCCTCGATGCAACATGGGCCATAGTGATTATGTAAGAAGTTTCAAGTTATTAGTGGTAAATTGTAGATCAATATTGAGGTGAATCAACAATGAATGAACAAAAGTCACAAAGTATAAGATGAGATTAGGCCGTCATTCTTAAGATGAACAGTAATGAGGAAGCATTAAAGGACTTAGATTTATACATATAGGATAAGCAACGAGAATAACCTGGAGTTTGGTGGCAGGCCTCAATAAGTACAGTATGACCTACCTAGATGCGGTAAAGTCATATGGATGGATAACCGGGTCCAAAAAGTAAGGTATAGCAATATTCGTAAGTTCAACAAAGTACCGAGCGAAGAACTTCAGTATACCTATAGATGCCCAGAGGGACATATTGTCAAGCTCTGTATATGTTTACAAGGTAAGGCCTAGAGATTGGCTAAAAACTGGAGGCAAAAGCTGGAGGGAAGAGTCGCATAGGCGTACATACAAGGAAAAAGTGGTACAAGCTGCATGATAGAAGGTAGCAACAGTTACAAGATTGGAAGAATTCCAACTACAAGTCATGGTATGAGAAAGAGGCCTAAAGGAGGGAATGCCCTAGCCTTTGGAATTATTCACAGAATAGTTGCCTAGATGGCAAGGCGAGTACTAAAGTATTCGGAAGACATAAGTTAGGAAAACGATAAGTGCATCAGTCAAGCTCGGAAAATGAGATATTACATCCCGCATTTTCGTACGTTAAAGTTTCGTCGTAAGTTAATCGACGTAAGTTCGGGGATGAGGTTATTATGAGATTATAAGCATTATGCTATTTCAAACAAGTGATGAGTAAATCCGTGAAGGAGGGAGGGTAAGCAAAACGAAGAAAATGAGTTTTGTCGAAGTTTGGCAATTTGGGATAAAATACGGTCCAAGCTCTAATACCCTGTATTTATGGACTAGTACCCTACAAGGTATTACATGACCATGATAGTAAGGTGTATAAGGTGTGTTAAAAGTGAGTAGTATTTAAGTAATTTGAGATAATTCTTAATTATGTGGGTAATTGGTTAATTATTGGATTAGTGAGGAATTACTAAGTTAATTAAGAAAATTGGTAATTAATTAAGACATTTTGGATAAAATTCTTGAAGCCCAACGTGGTAGCCCACTATGCTTATATAATGACTCTTGAATTATGTGGTAAGGTGGCCTAATTAGAGGCCTTTAGGCAAGGATGAGTCATTCAAGTGGGGCCACTCAATAAGATAAAAATTCAATCATCCTAATTCATTAAAGGGAGATGGATTAAGAGATTCAACAAAGAGTTTATATGAAATCTTCAACAAGTAACGGGTGGAGCTCCTAACTTTGAGAGATCTTCTAATCTCATTTAAAGTATGATGCTAAGCTTAATGAGATATTTGTTTGGTGATGCTACGTTTGGTGATGCTAAGCTTAACGGATATTGTTTGGTGATGCTAAGCTTAAAGGACTCCGTGATATTTGTTTGGTGATGTTAAGCTTACGGATGGATTTCAAGCAATTTGCTTGAAACTTCATGATACGATAAAGCATGAGATTGGCGATTCTAAGGGATTACAGTGCAATCTTTCTCAAGAATATCATACGGATTTTTCTCTACTTCGATCTGCCGTTATGTGATTTGTCACAATTAACGTGTGTTATAGGGATTGTCAAGAGAATCGGCTCAGGTATGTTAAGACTAAGCCCTTCCTTCATTTTGGAATGACCTCGTAATTACATGTGTTTGATAACGAGGCATAAAGAGAAGTTCATACTCCCGAATTTATATTCACTATCCTAGACTCATAAGTTACAGTATTCTCCCTTATCAGAACTTTATATTCAATTGAGTATTGTCTTCTTCTAGTCAAGAGAGCAGAGGGTCTATATATATACAATATTACAGTATTTTCACCACCATCGAGCTATAATCGGTGGGCAGGCCCCTATTGGGCAACCTCTGATCAGATGGTAAGTTATATCGAGCCTACTGTGTCCGAGCGCCTATGAGCGAGCCCAGTTGACCGAGATACAGAGCCTAGTATGACCGAGCGCTTAAGAGCGAGCCTACTACGGCATAGCAGTTATACATACCGAGCCTTATAAGGCCGGACAACTATTTTACTTACTATATTGAGAGAGTTGAGTCAGTATCAGCAGGTAAGCATATCTTCAGATTATCTTTGACTCCTAGTTACTTTCAGTTATTATATTATCAGTTCAGATTTAGCTTTCAGTTATTTGATTGCCTTACATACTCGGTACATTATTTCGTACTGACGTCCCTTTTTCTGGGGACGCTGCATTTCATGCATGCAGGTATAGAAAATCAGTTTGAAGAGCCCTCATAGTAGACGAGGTTAGCATTCAGCGAAGGATCGGTAAGACTCCACCTCATTTGGAGTGCAGCCGAGTCTACGAGTCATCGTGTCAGGATTTTGCTACAGACTTATGGGTAGACTGATACCCTATTCTATTTGACCTCTAATAATCTTAGAGGCTTTGTAGACAGAGGTTCATTTTGTACAGTATGTCAGAGGCCTTGACGGCCCATATGTATTCATGTTCTAAGAAAGATGGTTCATTGATACAGTGCTTTCCCACTTATAGTTATACATTACAAGTTGTGGCCATCTTGGCCCAGTTACCAATGATAGTACGATAAGAAAGATATGTTACGTTGGTACTCAGTTGAGTAAGACGTCGGGTGCCCGTCGCGGCCCTTCAGTTTGGGTCGTGACAAGTACACACTAAATAGGCACAGTCAATTGAGGGGCCTTCAACCAACAACAATAATAACATAATTGAATAAGTAGAGAAAAGTATATGGCAAATTTATATTAAACACAGTGAAAAAATCATCCTTCAATAGGTTCCATCAATCCCTAGATGAGAATTTAGCTACTCATAGTTGTTTGCACAAATACAAGACTAGAATTCATAGCAATGGAAAATAGGAAGAAAGAGGGAAAAAAAATGTGAAGTTGAATCCTTCTCCTTGCTCCAAGTGTTTTCTTGCTTCTACAAAGTCTTCTCTCTCCCTTCAAAAAGTGGCTAGAGGAAAAACAAAACGTGAAGTTGAATCCCTCTCCTTGCTCCAAGCGTTTTCTTGCCTCTCCAAAATCTTCTCTCCCTTCAAAAAGTGGCTAACTCTCATATTTATATGGTTTAGGGTTTAGTTAGGGCGAATTTGGCTTCTCCTAATTCGTATTGGAAAAGCTAATTTTTTCTGCTCCGGTCCTGGTATGGCGAAGTGAACCTCGCTTCGCTGTCCGGGACTTTTCTGGTTTCTTCTGCTTCAGTCCCGGTCTGGCAAAGTGAACCTCGCTTCGGTGTCCGGGACATTTCTCTTCAGCTCTTTTTTCACCATTTTTTCTCTCATTTGATCCATTTCCGCGCAAGTTTGTTCCTACACATAAGAAACACGTAATGAGCATATTTTTACTTCAAAAGCGGTGTGAACTCCCATAACTCACAGAAGAAATAACACACACACTCAAAATATGCACTTTTCACCCTTTATCACCACCCCCAAACTTAAACTTTTGCTCGTCCTCGAGCAACTTAAAATTAAGCACATATAAGCAAGAAACACCTTCCCAAATATACTAAAGCATCATACCAATGACAATGGTTTATATCAACGCTTAGAACCCAACATATACACTCTTCATTCCTTTCTTCATGTTTTAAACCCATGCCAATATTATTTAAAATATTCATGTGGCTCTTTCTTACATCCTCGCCTCAAAACTTGACTCCAATGCATTTCACACCATGACTCGCTCCTTGTGCCAACTCAAAAATCAAGATCTCTACCAATCCTTTGCAAATCATGTTCCCTCACCAACAAACCACAAGAAAGTAGTCCACACACTCAATATAAGTTCAAGTATATTTTAAGGACTCTAATATTTAAAGAATTCGCTCACTCTCACAAGAAACTCTTATGCCACCAAAGCTCGTACTATAGACTTGCTCGTAGTATAAGTCTCTACTAATTTAAGCTTGCAAAGTCTAGGATCAAGTAGGACTTTATAGGTTGTAATGTAGGCTAAAGGACGGGTAGGATATATTTGAGAAAATAGTGACGAACCCTCCTAAGCACTTTAATACACTACACTTCACTTCCAAATACTTTCTTGTCATGACCAATTCAATGTCTTGCCATGAAAGCATACACATGTAGGCCCTTCTTCATTAAACACATTAACATATAGATATATACTAGCCCAGACAAAGATATGGAGGTGTTATTCTTTGTTTTTTTTCATTCTCCTTAATTTGGTATTTTCGGCTAGTACCTTTTTTGTGTTTGTACACAAGTGCACCTTTTTGGCCTTTCTATGGTTTCACTCAAAAACTCCCCAATCTCTTTCTTTGCTCTTCTAGCTACTTAAGTGCTTTCATAGGTAAAGATTCAACAAGATTTGATTAAGAACAAAGGGTATTCGGCTTGTAATGTGGTTTTCAAAGAAAAGGTCTACAGACTCAAAATGGATGACTACGGATAATATTAGTACTGGTAGGAAAATAGGCTAAATGGTCAATCAAAGAAAGCCTATATCACTTCCCAAACTTATAAGACTTAATCGTTTCACTTTGACTCACACAGGGGGCAAGTTCTAGACTAGCAAGGATGGCACAGAGTACACCAAAATCTCACCTCACACAATGCACATGACTCACTTAAGACAGCTCGGACCTGACTCTCGAGTTAAAGCAACTAGCACAGTCATCGTAGAATTTCAGCACATGAAAATTAATCACAAGAGTCAAAAAAATGAGCCTCGGTGTCAAAAGAAAGCCACACATACTGTCAAGGCATGTAATTATAACGATCATGAAGAAAGTACTTAGTTCAAATGCCCCAGACCTAATCCTCGATATAAAACATGTCAAAAGCACAAATTACTCAAGCTTCTTCCAATTCCATTATCAGTTCAACCAGAAAACAAAATAAAAGAGAAATAAAAAAAATCTTTTGTATTTTTCTCTAGACTTTAGTCCCTCAAGAAAACTTTCTAGGTAATCCATCATCGGGAAAAGTCAACAATTCTTTACAAAGTTTGAAAAAGGATCTACCTAAAAATACCCGGTTCAAGAAAATGGCATCCTCGGAAAAAAACCGTGGTTTAAAGAAAATCCGAGATTAAGCCACTACAAAAAAGAACTACTACAATTATACAATTACAATGGCCATAAGAGTGATCATGCAATTCAAAATGTATCACTAGCAATTAAGCATATGCCACAAAAATTAAAGTCTAACACCCCACCCCACACTGAAGAATGTGAACTGTCTTCAGTTGCACAGTATCACAAAAATAAAAATAAGCAAGATCAAAAGTAGAGTGGGTGTCAGAAACTTTCTCAAAATCACTCGGGTCATGGTGACGACTGGTAGTGAACCTCGGTCACAACGGCTAGTCCTGGCTTCTCCACAATAGTGCCATCAGTAGCACTCAAATCAACCGTTTGGAGACCCTCTGCATTAGTCTGTAACTTTATAGTTATTCCACGTTAATTAGCACAATTCAACAACACATGGGTTAGGCAACACCTTAGTCATGCCTAAGCTGGCTGCAGATGATACTTGTCTTATAAAGAGCACAATTGAAGTTCATAACGACCACCCCACACTTAATATATGTTCGTATTACCAATAGAGGTAGGTTAGCTACTCAGACTTCACTAAACCTCACCAAAACTTTCATTCGGGTAATTCATCGAACACTTTATGTGCACAACTTTTGTTAAGCCTCATTAGTTCAATTTGCCAATAGTGTCATGACCTAAGGGAACAGGAGAGGACTGCCATGGGTGGGGAGGAAAGACGAACTAAAAGGAAAAATAATAATAATAATAAGAGATGGAGGGCGGCGTACTTGGAAGAGGTGGGCGATGGGGAGGAGCAAGAAGGGTGGGGGTTTTAGGTGTGTGTTTTGAGTGAGAGAGAGAGTGAGGGTTTATGTGTTTGAGTTATAGAGGATGTGTTTTTCTTTTCTTTTTTAACTAACTAGAAAACAAAAAATAGAAAGAAAAAAAATTAAAAAAAATACCTGGGGTCACGCTAGAACCGCGCGACCAGGAGATGCGCCTCTTTACTTGTTCAGTTGTGGTCAGTCTCAGTCTCGCGAAGCCATGGGCACTTCATTGTCCATTCTATATATTTTTTTCTCTCTTTTGGTCCCGGTCTCATGAAGTAAGATACACTTCGCTGCTTCCAACTGTTTCCTCCTCAACATTCTTGGTCTTGGTCTAATGAAGCGAGCTTCACTTTGATGCTTCCTCCCCACATTGTTTTTGACTAAATGACACTAGATGAAAATAAGAAAATTGGGTTGCCTCCTAACAAGCGCTTGATTTAATGTCACAGCACGACGAATTACAACATAACAATGGGTTTCCTCCCACGAAGCACCTGATTTAATGTCGCGGCATGACGCAGACTTTTCGGGTTATACTTCACTCACATATTGAGGTTCGTTCAATTGTATCACATCTTTCTCTCATTTTTCATCACTCATTCCAAGGTAGTGTTTCAACCTTTGACCATTTACTCTAAACTTGTTCGTCCCATCCTCGGACTCAATTTCTGCAGCTCCATTTGATAGCACCTGCATTACTCTGAATGGTCCTGACCATCTAAATTTCAGCTTACCCGAAAATAATTTCAATCTTGAGTTATATAGCAATACCACGCCTCCAGGTTTAAAATTTCGCTGAAGAATATTTTTTGCCATGCATCATCTGCATTCTCTCCTTGTATAGCCTTGTGCTCTCAAAATCTTGGTAATGAAACTCATCAAGCTCGTGCAACTCTGTGACTCTAGTTGTACCCGCTATTTCCATATCGAGATTCAGCTGCCTCAATGCCCACAAAGCTCTATGCTCCAACTCCACGGGTAAGTGACACGCTTTCCCAAATACCAGTTTATGTGGTGACATGCCAATTGGAGTTTTAAAAACGGTACGATAGGCCCAAAGTGTATCATCTAACTTTCTCGCCGAATTTGTTCTCGTAGCATTCACGGTCTTTGTCAACACACTCTTTATTTCTCTGTTCGACACCTCCACGTGCCCACTTGTTTGTGGATGATATGGGGTGGAAACCTTGTGGAGAACACCACCATATGGGGACGCCTGACACGCCTGCAAAATAGAATATTGTTATGTCTCAGGGATACATCTCCAGATCATATTGTCAACACAAATCCTGAACAGATAAGGCTCATCCCAAAAATACATGTGATAGTCACGAAAGAACTTTTTTTTTTAACAGAGGAAAGGCCATAGGGGACAATACCACTCGCCAGGTAGTTTGCAATGTCTGCATACCATGGCGCTACCTCAAAGCTCGTGGCTAACAGTTGTTCATCAGGGTGAGTCTCCACAATTTTTTCCACCTCAACCTTAATTGATCAGCCACTTGGTTCTCCGTTCCCTTTCAGTCATGATTTCCAAGTCAAATTTTTGCATCAGTAGCACACATCGAATCAGGCACAACTTTGACTCCTTCTTCTCAATTAGGTACCTGAGAGCATTTTGGTTAGTATAAATAATTACCTTCGAGCCTATCAGGTATAACCTGAATTTGTCAAATGTGAACACCACTGCTAGCATATCCTTCTCTGTTTTGGTGTAATTTAGTTGGGCACCACTCAAGGTTCTACTTGCATAGTAGATTGGATGCATGACTTTATCTTTTCGCTGCCCAAGAACTGCTCCCACATCATAGTCGCTTGCATCATATATCAACTCAAAAGGTTGCTCCCAGTCAGGTGCCACTATGATTGGTGTAGTCACCAGACTCTTCTTCAACTCCTCAAAAGCTACCTGTAGTCATCAGAAAATACAAAAGGGTGATCATTTTCAAGCAATTTACACAAATGGTTAGCAATTTTTAAAAAATCTTTTATAAACCGCCTATAGAAGCCGGTGTGACCAAGGAAACTTCTTATGGCCTTGACATAAGTGGGTGGAGATAACTTCTTTATTACATCAACCTTAGCACGGTCCACCTCAATGACCTTAATTGACACTAGGTGTCCCAAGACTATACCATCATGTACCATGAAACACTTTTCCCAGTTCAGTACTAGATTGGTCTCCATACACCTCTTCAATATTGTTTTCAAATTCATAACACGGTCATCGAATGAGTTCCCCACCACTGAGAAGTCATCCATAAAAACCTCCATTATGTCCTCTACCATATCTGTGAAAATGACTATCATGTACCTTTAGAATGTGGCGGATGCATTGCATAGGCCAAACGACATTCTCCGAAAGGCATAGATGCCATACGGGATAGGTGAATGGCGTTTTCTCTCTATCCTCTGCGGTAATAGAGATCTGGTTATACCTCAAGTATCCATCCAGGAAGCAAAAGTGGGACCTCTACGCCCATCTATCTAACATTTGATCAATGAATAGCAGTGGGAAATGGTCTTTTCGGGTGGCCTTGTTCAACCTTCTGTAATCCATACAGATTCGCCATCATGTGACTGTTCTTGTTGAGATCAACTCGTTGTTCTCATTTTGTACTACATTCATTCCACCCTTCTTTGGCACACATTGAACTTGGCTGACCTAGTTGATGTCAGAGATGGGGAAGATTATTCCCGCATCTAACCACTTGATCACTTCTTTCTTTACCACTTCTTTCATGTTGGAGTTCAGCCTTCTTTGATGTTCTCTAGAAGGTTTGTGCCATCTTCCAGTTGAATCTTATGCATACAAAGAGTTGGGTTGCTACCCTTTAAGTCTGCAATAGTCCAACCAATTGCAGTTTTGCTTCAGAACCTGTAAAAGTTGTTCTACCTGCACATCTAACAAACCAGATGAGATAATAACGGGTAAAGTCGAGTTCGGTCCTAAGAAAGCATACATGAGGTGAGACGATAACAATTTTAGCTCCAACTGTGGTGGCTCTTCAAATGATGGCTTAGATGGAGGGTTTTTTCTTTCTTGTAATTGTAAAGGCTCGAATTCAAGTTCTCTTTTCCAGTACCTTTGGACTTCAAGGGCCAAAACTCACTTCGCCAAGTCCTCACCATCTACCTCTTCTAAGTTCATGAGGCAGGCTGCTAAGAGGTCTTTTGCGACCAGTGCCTCGTCTTCCTCCTCCATAATCACATCCACAGCTTCAATCAGAGAGCAAATAGCAAACTCACTGGGTCACCGCATAGACTTCTGCACATTGAACGTTATTTCTTCATCGTTTTGTCTCATCTTTAGCTCCCCAGTTTCACAATCAATCAGAGCTCTCCCCGTGGCTAAGAAAGGCGTTACCAAAATTATGGGAATTTCCTCATCAACCTGGCAGTCCAGAATGACGAAATCTGTCGGGAACACAAACTTTCTAACCTGCACAAGTACATCATCAAGTATACATGATGGCCTCTTCATCGTTTGGTCGGCTAGCTGTTGTAACATGGATGTGAGTCTTGCTCTTCCAATGCCTAACCTTTTATAGATAGACAATGTCATCAAGTTTATGCTCGCCCCCAAATCACACAATGCTTTAGCAAAATCATAGCTTCCTATGGTGCCTGGAATTGTGAAGCTTCCAAGGTCGAATAGCTTTTCATCTACTGGTCTTGTCACCACAACACTACAAGTCTGGGTCAATGTCAAAGTGGCCAGGTCTTGAAAATCAAACTTGCGAGACATCAAGTCCTTCATCATTTTTTGCATAACCTGGCATCTCTCGCAAAGCATCTATCAGAGGAATGTTCACTTGAATATGCTTCAACATCGCCATGGATTTTTTGTACTACTCATCCTTATGATATTTAGCCAACCTCTACGGGAAGGGTGTTGGAGGTCGCTTCCTTCCTATGACTTGAGTTGAATCCTGCTCAGGCACTTTTTCTGATACCTTCTCTTGCACTTGCTCAATCTCCTTTGCCACCTCTTTTTCTTTGCTTGTTTCCTCTTGGGCCTATTGCACTGTTACCTCTGTTAAATCAATTGGCTCATCTATCTCAAATGGTACAGGCACAAATGTTTCTGTTGGTCGGCTTTATCAGACAATTTCTTACTCTAGATCAAGATCTCTACAAATTTCTCAGACTTATATTTATCAGCTACTTCAGGCCCTGCTCCTTCGGATTGATATGTGTATTCGCAGGTAATGTCCTAGGAGGACGATTATTAAGAGCCATGGATATCTGCCATGATTGAACCTCAATTCCCTTGATAGCTGAGTCATGTCATACTGTCTTTTCTTGCAGCTGGTGGATCCTTTCTTGCCTCTTCCTGCTAGACCCAATGAGCTATTGCAACATTCTTTTTATTTCGAACAACCCGTCATCATGTCTCTCTATCTTTTGCTGTTGAGGTTATTGATAACCTTACTGTTGATTCTGGTGATTGTATCCATGTTGCCTTTGATATGGTACAACTTGACCCTGTGATCGTATAGCTCCAGGATTATTATTGTTATTGTTGTACTGTTGTTGTGCTGGTCTATAATGCTGATTTTGTTATCCCCAATTCTGCCCACTTTGTATCTAGCCCCCAAAGTTGCTCACATAGTTCAGATTTTCTTGGTAGTTCTGGCCGTGACTTTCACCTATCCACGAGCATACATATGGTTGGTTAATGCATGGTGTGCATAATCCTCCATTAGTCATACATATGGTTGGTTAATGCATGGTGTGCATAATCCTCCATTAGTCGTATCAACAATGTATACCTGCTTATGGCCTGATTCATCAATCTTCTTGGTGAGGATACTCATTTGAGTCATCAGAGTGGCCATATTCTCGGCTATGGAGTTGTTCGGGTCCAGCGCTATTGAGTGAACTACAGGGGTGATTGCGGTGTCTCTTGCCATCCATCCCGAGTTTTGAGTCATTCTATCGAGCAGAACCTTATACTCTCTGAATGATTTAATCAAAAATGCTCCACCGACTGAAGCATCAACATTGGCTTTCAAGTTGTCTGCCAATCCCATGTAAAACCTCTGTCCCAACATCTGATCTGGAATGCCATGGTGTAGACACTTAACCAGCATCCCTTTGAATCTCTCCCACGTCTCTTGCAATGTTTCAGTTGGTTTCTTCCTGAAGCTCAATATCTCATGAACTTGTTTGGCATTCTTATTGGGTGAAAAAAATTTGTTCAAAACCTGCTTGACTATTTCCTCCCAAGTAATGATGGAGTTTATGGGGAGCGAATTAAGCCAAGTCTAAGCATCTCCCGTCACTGAGAATGGAAATAACAACAGCCTTATTGCTTTCGGTGTCATATTCGGTTGCCTTTGCGTTACACAAATCGACAAAAAAATTTTCAGATACTGTTGTGGATCTTCAATGTAAGACCCCGAGAACAATCCCTTATTGTGCAACAAATGTAGCATGTTGTTTGTCATTTAAAATGATTCTGCTTGTATCTGAGGGACTGCAATTGCGGTTGCTATATTTTCAGCGGTAGGTTGTGCCCAGTCATATAAGGCTGCTTCTGGCACAAGAGGTGCCACACCCTGATTGTTCGGGTCATTCACATTATTTCTGTTGTTTTGATTGTCTATGGCATCCCCCATGTCTAGTTCGATTCATTCTGTTGAGTTCGGTTATAGTTTGTCTTTCTTGTTTGCTCGATTTAGTACCTTGAAAGCTTTATCAGGGTCCGGTAATGCTTTGTATAATTCACCAATTCTTGAGGGGTTTCTAGGCATGCAACCGTAACACACAAGACTACAAATGTTAGAGTTTCAGTATAATGAATTTCAAGTCGAGAAAGCTCACTAAACTAATAATTCTAGCAATTCTTCTAGCCGTAATTAATAACATCATTAATTCTCCGGCAACGGTGCCAAAATTTGATCACGCCCAACTATGTCTCCTAAGAGGTCTAGCGATCGTTACAAATATAATCCGGTTTACAAGTCTAAAATCGAATCCCACATGGAATTAACCTACTAATCACAACCACTAGTTTCGCAAGAATTCAAGTAATCAACCTTCAGAAATATTAAATAATGGTTTGAGTATTAACTAACTAAGAGCAAAGTATTTAGAAAGTTGTAATTTTATTACTAACAAAGCAAATGTTATAGACAAGATTGGAAAAGTCTAGGGTTTTGATTTCTCCTATTGTCGGAATCTCCCCCGCTACGTTTCCTATAAATTCGCCCAAGTATTCTCTACCGATCATGAGTACTTTGAGTGTCGTATCTCTCTCTCGAGCAACTACCATAATTTACTAGACGTATTCTATCGAACTACGCTAGCTGGCACTAATTCACCGCTCACTACGATCGCACCAAGATTTCGTTATCTCTAATCCCGCTTTTAAACCCTCCGTATTGATCTCTCAAATACGTTAGGAGTGATGTTGTTCAATAACTACCTAAATGCATACTCTCTCTCGAGCAGTACACACTAAATAGGCACAGTCAATTGAGGGACCTTCAACCAACAATAATAATAATAATATAGTTGAAGAAGTAGAGAAAAGTAAATGACAAATTTATGTTAAACGCAGTGGAAAAATCATCCTTCAATAGGTTTCATCAATCCCTAGATAATTTAGCTACTCATAGTTGTTTGCACAAATACAAGACTCGAATTCATAGCAACGGAAAATAGGAAGAAAGAGGAAAACAATATGAAGTTGAATCCTTCTCCTTGCTCCAAGCGTTTTCTTGCCTCTCCAAAGTCTTATCTCCCTTCAAAAAGTGGCTAACGCTCATATTTATATGGTTTAGAATTTAGTTGGGGCGAATTTGGCTTCTCCTAATTCGGATTGGAAAAACTGATTTTTTCTGCTCGGGTCCCGGTCTGGCGAAGTGAACCTCGCTTCGCTGTCCAGGACTTTTCTGGTTTCTTCTGCTCCTGTCCCGGTCTGGAAAAGTGAACCTCGCTTCGCTGTCCGGAACTTTTCTCTTCAGCTCTTTTTTCTTCAATTTTTCTCTCATTTGATCCTTTTCCGCGCAAGTTTGTTCCTACACATAAGAAATACGTAATGAGCATATTTTCACTTCAAAAGCCGTGTGAACTCCCGCAACTCACACAAGAAATAGCACACACTCAAAACATGCACTTTTCACCCTTTATCACTTCCCCTCCTCTTATGTATAATTTGTTTTCTTAAAAAGAAAGTAAAAAGTAGAGGGAAAGTACGTACGAACTCAAGTCTTCGAGAATTTGTTTCTTATACTTGTCCAGTTTTATGTTCTTGGGCTCGAAAGGTTTGTTGAATGATAGTTGTTTGGTACAGCTTTTTACCTGTTTATAAGTATTTACTGTAATTGTATTCGTTTTAATTTCTTTTATTCTACAGTTCAAGGGATTGGGAAATTCTTCATAGTGTCTTAAAGGCGTGGGCGTAAGGCGAGGCGTAAGCCTCGAGGCACGGGCGTAAGCCCCATAAGTATTTAATTTTTATTATTTTATAAAATAATATAATTACAGTAAATACTTATAAACAGGTAAAATTATATATATATATATATATATATATATATATATATATATATATATATATATATATATATATATATATATATATACACACACACACACACACACACACACATGTGAGTGTGTGTGTGCGCGCGCGCGCTCCATCCCCGCAAAAACTAGTCAAAATAATCTATTATACGTTACTTACAAGTACAAGTGACTTCAGTCGAAAAGAATAAAGTTTTTTACATAGAGGAACCAAAATGATGACTAATATGCAATTTGAACTTTGAACTTGCTGCTATGAAGGAGAATGGAGTTTTCTTTGTATTTGAAAAAAAATTGAATATTCGTTGAATTTGGGAGATATTAGAAGACTAGCGGACAAGATAAAGAATTGGGAAAGACCATAGATTAGGACTTCAATCAATAAAAAAGGTCTTGACTTTTAAATTTAATACATTCCAGTTCCTTTTTAAATTTTTTGAGTAATTACAAGTTGACTTTTGAGAATTTGGGTATTATATGAAGGACTTATTCAACAAATTTTGTTTTAATTTAAAAAAAGTCTCCCGGGCTTACGCCTCACTACAAAAACGTGCCTCAAACGTCCGGATGTACGCCTCTTGAGACTTTCGTCCCACACCATCGTCTCAAGGCATTTTTGGTGCGCCTCGCCCTAGGGCTCGCCCGAAAACATTGATTCTTCCCGAGGCTGCCTATGATAAAAAGGTGAGGCCTTTTCCGCCTTGAATTTTAAATGGCTCGCTAGGCTTTAGTCGAGGTCTCCTTGGTGGTGCGAAGTCCACAAGGTTGCCCTTTAATTTATTTTAAAGGACTTGAATATATGAAGTTTTACGTTGTGAAATTACGAAAACCTGTTCTAGAATATGTCAGTATTCCTATTTGAAGCAATCAACACAAAGATTAATCTTTTAAGGTTATCAAATCAATTTGCATAAGACACTCCACTCATCAACTTGTCTCATGTAATCAATAGTATAAAGTACATGGATTATTATGTGTGCTTAAGCTTAATCTAGGTGGAACTCGTGCAGAAATTTCGAGGCACCTTCTCAGACTTTAGTCATCGAATTGTCTTCGAATTATGGCATAGGTCGGTAATGCTAACGCTTTCTTGCTTCACTCGTTTTCTTTCTTAGTTGCGCGCGGTGGCTTCTTGTGCAAAGAAAAATGTTGGACTTATACTATTAACCATGCGTTTACGTATTATATATGCTATGTATAGGATAAAATTTGTATATAATAAATGATTGAACGATAGCATAACACGTGGAACCGAAAACAGGCGAATCAAGTAACAACCAGTATCGGGAACAACAGCTGTAATTGACATCGGATAAACCCCGAAGGGAGCATGGTCAATGGGAGCAGATCGAATGTTTTCCATCGGAATGAAGAATATTCTCTAATATTAAATGAGCAGCCGTTGTAGAGAATATTTGCATTCATGGCGTGCCGTTACATATTCATCAATGACTATTTTATTATTATTTTAAGTGGAGCTTGATCCTAGGATCTTGTTTCCCTAAGTATAATAGCATGCTCAGCAGTTATTGCAAGACACGAAATTCTTGGCAAAACTTATGATGTATTCCACTTTCGCTCTCAATTAAACAACTTTATTTGCTCTTTTATACTGTTCTCATTTCTTTCGTCGGAGACGCTGCTCTCGGAGTCGGGCTTGACATCTTCTTCAATTTTAATCAATACGTCTTATTTTTAATCTTATTTATTTATCATTTTTGGGTCAAATCAATTCGCTTGTCTATAAACCACGTAACAAATTCAACTGTACCATTTTACGGGTAAACATTCTAATAATGGTTGTGGTTAAAAGTCTAAGTGGGAGATTGTTGGGATATATACTATTAACAATGAGTTTGGTTTGGATATAGTATTTATTATAGAATAATTATTTATTCAATTTTAATAAAGTTTTAAATAGATCATATATTCATTTGTGCCCTTTACTTATATAGTAGATGATTTAGTGTATAGAGTTCAACTTATACACGGAGGATTACATCATCGGTTCTTATAAGTATAAAAATTATGTTCACAATCTAAGATGAAATTGGACAAAACCATCGGATTGATTGTAGCACAAGACAAAATATAATTTATCTTGATTATGGGAATGGTTTAATTCCTTCTTGTGCTAGTACATTTTGTATATATTGAACGGACTAAGTAGAGACAAGTATTTTATACTGACTTAATAACATAGGTCTCTAGCCATTAAATGTACTTATACTTTTAATCTTGATATAATTATTATTTAGCTATGTATATTATTTATTATTTTAATTTATTAAAAGGCGAGATTCTTTTGTGGGTCAATATGCCGGATAAATTGGACAATGATGATATACATTGGCGAAGTAATAGTTAGTTGATGGAATCCATGTCTCGATCTAGAGATTGATGGCACATCTTTATGAAAGATTATAAGTTTTTATGTGTAAACCCTGCAAGTGAATTTTGTATCTGTCACATAAAATTAGTTAAACGAAAGTCTAAAGGAAATAATCAATAAATTAAATCGTCAGTAATTTAATTTATTTGATTAGTATCTGAATCTTAACATGGGGAGTTAAATAAATTTTAATGGAAGAATTTCGAAATTGAACCGAGCAGCGCAATTACGAATTTTTAGTGGAATAATTCGTAATTTATTATGGTAGTATTAATTCGAATATTTCGAATTAAGTCCATAATAGGAAGCCTCATTAATTAAATTTTGCGGTCCCTGTTGTGCCTGAATAATTAGGAATTAAATGAAATCTTATTTCTTGATGGAAAAGGAAGATTCAACGGGTTTAGGAAAAGGTTTTAAACCCTAAAACCTGTGGATATATAAAGGGGTCGTATTCCATAAGGATGCTATTATTTTTACTACACTATTTCCATGGAGAAATTCGCCCACACGAATTTCGTCAATTTCGATACTATTTGGGTCACACAGCATAAGACCGCGGAACTAGTGGTGATCGTAATTCAGTGGTGATTCTGCTAATACGCTATGGAACTGATGGTAATTTGCTGAACGGGAAGGCTAATCTCGTGGTAGCGGTCACGCTTCAAGAGATAAGTATTTATTTTGCGTTTGATCAAAATCTATGATTATGTGTTGTCTATATTACTTGCAAGTGATCTTGGCTATTTGTTTTCGCTGTTTAGACCTGTTTTTCATCAGAAACTAGGAGTCAACAAACATAGTAATGAAAGCATTGTGCTCCTAAAATGAAGTTATAGAACTGTCAAATGAAAATGGCATTAGGTACAGAAAAAACAAAGGTGATGCTAGACTCAATATGCTTATGTTTGTGAGCCTCACTCAATTTTGACTACCCAATTAAAAGTTATTCCCGGAACAAATTGCGAGTGCAGGATTGTCCTGCCACTAGTGAGGTGAGTAAACATTGTGATAACGTGAACATCTTGTCAAAGAAAGAACAGGATGGAACTGAATTGTGAAATTCCAAGAAGTAAAATGTCAAGCCTTTAAAAGGGCCAAAGTGGATGAGTTAGAGATGGTACTACACAGAATTGAAAATGAACAAGAAAGTCCATCGGGTGGATGAGTTTCTGAAAAAAGCTTTTGGCTGTGCTATATGATGCAGAGTGATATTAGTGAGATAATAGTAGATGTGGATAAAGAAAAAGAAAAAAATGTAAAGATTCTAAGGTGCCCTTGAGAATGAACTAAGTTTTTCTGGTAAAAAAGGTGAGTCTGAGAGAATGGTATAAGAAGTTAGAGATGAAGAACCTGGTAGTCCAGCATTCTTACAAAGGAGAAGCATTATGTTGTTTGTCTTGATCATTTGAAAAGAAACCAAGGTTAGTGAATCCAATGAAACATTCATTCTTGGCACACAAACACTGGATAGAGTAATCATTTTAAAAAGAAGTTACATACAAAACACTTTCTAAAAGAGAAGGTTTAGACTGTCTAGATAGAGAAGAGAAGTCAGTAGAGATGGAAAGAAGAATACCGAATAGCAATCTATGTGGAAGATAGAGAGAATAAAGGGCTCATATATTCTTCATACAAGAAGGTGCTCCGGATCCAGAAACAAAATGGCTAGTTGAATCTCCCTTCATTCATTGTAGCAAAAGACATGGGGAAATTGTTGACTACAAATGAGTGATTGGACTTGTTCTAGCACTTGAACGCAATGTGGTCGTAGTGAAAATAAATTTGACACTATCAATCGCAGCATCAGTGGTCCTAATGGAAGGAAAGAAGTCATCCAATGACCACACACATAAATATGATATGAAGAGGAACACTCATTTGAGTGACAATCTTCTACACTTTGATCATGTCACCTTTTGATCAACAACACTTGCTTTGTCATTTAGATGAGTTGATGCCCAATAAACCAAGTCTTTTCCTTCTCCATAGGCTTCCTCTATTGGTTTTTTTCCGGTAACTAGTTCTAATAGCACAACTCCAAAGCTGTATACGTCGCTCTTTTCTGTTACTCTGAAAGTATATGCCATCTCTGTCAACAAAAACAAATACAAACACAATGTTAGAAAACTAGTACCTTTTTTTGTGTATGCAAAAAATAACAGTAATTAGTGATTGGTTGAAACATATACGAGGAGCTAAATAGCCGTGAGTGCCTGCAAAGTTGCTGAACTCAAGAGCCTCTAGAGGAAATTTCTGAAAATTTTGCAACCCCAAAATCAGAAACTCTTGCTTCGTACTCCTCATCAAGTAGAATGTTGGTTGACTTGATATCTCTATGAATAATAGGAGGGAAATAATCATGGTGCAAATAAGCAATTCCCTTTGCAGTTCCAACTGCTATTTTATACCTCTTGTACCAGTCTAATTCCGGCTTCCCACCCTTGATTTCTCGGTGTAGTGCCTCGAATAAATACCATTTGGCAAGTACTCAAAGACCCATAAATTCGAACCTTCATTCATTAGACACGCGTACAGTTTAACTATATTTCTGTGCCTGATCTTTCCCAGAATGTCCATTTCCCTTGTCAAAACTTTCAATCCATTTCCTTTCCACGGCTGCTTTACAGCCACTGTGCCACAACCTTTCTTCAAATCTAACCAATAAACTTTTCCTGTACCTCCACTTCCGATCAATTTGTCCTCATCGACATCACAAATTTCTTCTGCATCAAGTTCCACATGTTGGAAACTTTCAAGCTTCCATTTTGGATCCTTTCCCCCGAATCGCTTTTCTGGTTCAGCTTCAGCATTGTGCTTATACTTGCAGGAACTCACAAGCATTATTAGAACAGCCAAGGGAAGTAAGACAATGCAAAACACGACTAGTTTGCTTTTCATGAACTTGTGCTGAGCAGTCTCTCCATCGCAAATGCCCAAGCACGAGTTCATTGACATCCTGATGCTTTGATCAACACAAAGCCCCTTGTTTCCTGCAAACTCTCTGTCTCCTCCCATTGTCAAAAGATCTGAAGAAACCCCTCATGTTAGCTGGTTGTTGGAGAGATCCAATGAAGACAGCTTCAGGTTATCCAAGTTTGTTGGAATTTAACCGGTGAGATTGTTACTTGAAAGATTCAGAGAGTTCAACGGGGCCATTGTTGTTGATAATGAAACGTGAATGTTGCCTGTGAGATGATTTGAAGCAAGATTCAAGTCTGCCAACCTGAGAAATTCCCCCAACTCTGATAATGGTATTGATCGAGACATTAAGTTTTTCTCCAAATGCAAAGATGAAATTTGTTTCAATGTGTCAAGTTCAGATGGTATTGTGCCAAAGAATTCATTGTTATCCAAATACAGCCTTTCCAACAATGTGAGCTTTCCAACTTTTGGAAACTCACCTGAAAATTTGTTGTTTGGTAAAACCAACTGATTCAAGTTAGTAGCGGCGCCAATTCCAGGAGATATAGTTCCAGTGAAGTTGTTATCACTGAAATCTAACATCATGACATTTGGAAGTCCCCATATACCATCAGCAACCTTTCCAGAAAGTTTATTCCGACTCACCCTCAATCTTCGTAAAGTCTTACAAGAAGCATAATTATCCGGAAACTCCCCCGTGAAGCTGTTTTCAATAGCTAGCAAATTTTGCAACTTTTCATTTTGGCACAAGTATTTTGGAAATGCACCACTAAACTTGTTCTCGGATATGTATATACTATTCAGGGGCGAAAACCGGCCAAGATTTCCTGGAATTTCTCCAGAAAAACTGTTTCTGTACACAGAAAAGGCATTAAGATGTTGCAAATCTCCAATGCCTGAAAAGAATTTCACCAGAGAAATTGTTCATGAATATTTGAAGAACTGTTAAATTTTTCAAGTTTCCAATCCCATTAGGCAAAGTCCCATGTAGCTGGTTTCCAGAGATATCAATTTCCTGCAAAAGGGAGAGGCCTGCAATTTCCACTGGCAATTCACCAGTCAAATTGTTTTGAAAAAACTCAATCTTGAAGAGATTTTTCAGCTTGTTTATAGACTTCGGAAAATTCCCAGATATCTGGTTTCTTGATATATCTAAAGTTCCTAATACCTCCATTTCAAAAACAGATTCTGGAATTTCTCCAATCAAATTTGACCCTGCCAAATAAAGCCAATAAACTTTCTTTAACTTCTCAAATGCATCAGGAAGTTTACTTACAACATAGTCATTGTCCTCTAGGCCTAGTGCAACTAAATTGGTCAACTTTCCAAACCAAGCTGGAAATTGTCCAGAAAAATAGTTTATAGACAAGTCTAGTACCTCCAACTTAGTCAAGTTGGATAAATCAGGTATAGTACCATTCATGTTATTTCCAGTGACATTCAAAATTTTGAGATTGGAACATTTGGCCAATTCACTTGGAAGATTCCCATATAGTGAATTTGAAAGAAGCACTAGAGAAGTAAGGCTTTTGAGAAGAGAAATTGAAGGGGAAATGACCCCTGATATGGACTTGTTGTCAAGTGAAATTGCAGTGACTAGGCCAGTGTTATGATAACGGAAAACATTTCCCAGAAAATGTTTTTTCCATTTTTCGCTATTTGGTTTCACAAAATAGTTTGGAAAATATTTTCTTAGATATCACATTTTCCTGAAATCGGAGGAAAATGACTTCCCTAGAAAAAGTTAGGAAAACATTTTTCAAAAACTTCACCTACCCTCACATCTAACCCCAACCCCCTCTAACTTCAATTTTCTGTTTTTTTTCATTTTTATGCGCCACCCACTCACCCCAACCCCGTGACACCCCCCGCCCCCTTGTATTTTCAATTTTCTGTTTTTTCGTTTTTTTGAACCACCCACCCCTCACCCCCCAACCCCCGCAAAATTCTTTTTTTGTATTTTCAATTTTCTATTTTCTGTTTTTTCGTTTTTCTGCACCACCCACCCCAACCCCCGCTATACATGAGATTAATCAAGAAAATGAACACATGTAAATCCATGGGTTAGATGTTTTAATTTCGACCAATAAGAAGTTGTCACATGAAATTTAAATAATTATTTTTTAAATTCAGCATTGACCTAACGGTCAAAGGGCATAAGTGAACCAAAAAGGTGGATGAGATATTTTTAGCCCAATAGATGGATGGAGGGTATTTTTAGACCTTTTTCAATAGTTTAGGAGCATTTTTGACCATTTTCGGTACAAACAACTACAATTGGCTGATGTTAAGATGTCAAGTTGTACTTAGTTGTGGATTATATTTTAAAAGACTTTTTATGTCCCTTTAATTAAGGTGACTCAAATATGTACTTTCACTTGATATAACAGACTGTTGGTTATAAGAGAAGATACTGAATTCCCTAAGGTTGGAAATAAAAACCAGAAATTATGAAAATCTTGAATTCTATAACATGTTGGAAACTTATTGTTGAATGTACAATTGGACTTTCCAGCGTGAATCCAGATTTAGTCGGTTCCAGTACGGGTACCAAACACCGGGTCGGAAATAAAAAAAATGAATGTACAATTGAAGACTATAATATGATTGATCATTAAAAAGAAGAGAGAAAACTAATTACTCCCTCGTTTATTTTTAGTTGTCCGTTTTTTTAATTTGAACTTCCTTTAAAAAAATAAAAATAAAGTACGTATTTTACAATTTTATCCATAATAATGATAGTATTTCAAAAAGTTTTGAGAAATAATTAGTTAATGATAAATATAAAATTCAAAAAAAAAAAAGATTGTCTATCTCTTGAGTTGTTAAAATGGATAAATAAAAGTGAAAATATATTTTTAGTATAATAGGCAAGTAAAAGTAAACCGAAAGAATAATATGAAAAAGAAAATGGATGAAAGGAGAATGGGATGACAGACAAAAAGCAAATTTCCATAATTGAATCCTAAGTATCAAAATCATTTATTTTTGTGCCTATTAATTGAATTTAACAGAAACAGAGACACTAGTAAACTGAAGAAGTAAACTATAACAAAAGATAACATATACACTGTAATAACAAAAGTAGAATGCATCTTTGTTGTTAGAGGGCATGCATCTTATATTACACAAAAGTATGTTATATACATAATATTACAATGACAAAATTAAAAAAAAAAAAAAAAAAAAAGAATAATGAAGAAGAGTTTTAGAGGAAAACAAAGTACCTACCTAAAATAGTAACAATGGCTGCTTAAATCTCTAGTTTCAGCAGCAGAAGTCAAGAAAGCTTTCTTTTATTAGAAGAGTTATCCTACCTTTGCTTTGTTCGGCTTTTCTCTCAGAACCCAAAGGAATTCAAAAGTTCAATGAGACCCCAAAGTTTGTCAAGGAATTTGCACAGTTCCAAAGAATTATATGGGGATATATATGAAAAAAGAAAACATAACTTTCAGAAGGTAAGAGTATATATGTAGTCTGAAGTTTGTTGTTTATTTAGTTAACGGGAGCTTCTGAGGAGGGAAATTAAAGGAAAAGGCTAATAGTAAAAAAGAAAGGAAAATCAAGAAAAGAAGAGAGAGGATGTTAGGAAGTGGATGCTAGAAACTGTATTTGTGTTATATGCAAGAAGAAGGTGACAAATTTTGGATAAAGATGCTTTTAAGAAGAGTTGTAAGAGCCTAACGAACGGCCAAAAAGCATACCCTTCGATCTGAGATCCATATTTTCTAGTAATTCTAGTGTATACTTTATGGGCACAACACTAGTATTAATATGATAATTCATAAAGCTTAAAGCATGTTTGCCTATAAAATTTATTTTTATACTATTTAAGGTAGAGGTGGACCTATCCGTGTAGAAGAGGGATCACCGGACTCCGTTAACTTTGGCAAAGTTTCTGAATGTATAAGCATATATATGTCGAAAAACGGTCATATATTTTGCTTAAAACCCTTACGATCAAAAGATAAGGATATTGGTTAACTTGTTCGCCCATGTGCCCCGCCACCTTCACAGTCTCTGACATAACGATTATTTACTTGTGTATAAGTTATACTGAGATTATGATGTGTGAATTACAACCTTGACTTTCTCAACAAAAAAAAAGGAGAAAGGTATTTTGGTCATTTGATTATTTCGTCCTACGAATTGTTTTCCAACATTGAATATGATATAAGAATAATATTATAATTATGATACTTTTAATCTCGATATTACTTATGTCGGAATAAAAAAAATTAACTAAACATAAAATAATATAATCACACATATTTTTTTTATGCCGGAATTATTATTCTTATCCCTTTAACCAAAAACTTGTTAATGTGATTTAATCACTATAGAAGGTTAGTGGTACTCTTATTGATCTACACTTATTATAGAGCAATTATTTGTAGTGATCTTTCAAATAACTCAGATAGTATAAGAGTTCGTTGTATTAATGGTGTGTAAAATATAAACCAAAAAAATAAATTAGAAGTTAGGTTTATTCTAATGGAAATGCAAATCATTACTTTGTAGTTTACATTAAAACTGCATCGCGTGCGTAAAGGTCCCTACTGTAAAAAATTTACCCTCACCGGGTGTTTACATCATGTTAAGTTAAGTTAACCATAAAAAGAAATTAATTAAGGCCTATTAGGAGTCTTATTTTAATAAATAAATAAATGAAAAAAGAAGAAATCAATGGCCGTGCGACTATGGAAAAAACTTACCCGCATTCGTCTTTCTTCTCCTTCTGCACGATATTCAACGGAAAAACTCAACTGAGAGTGTAATGGGGAAACAATTTCTTAGGTATATTATTCAGTTTGTTATTTGTTAATGTGTGCTGAAAAGATTCTCCTAAACTTTAGTTCAGTTAGTAACCCCACTTAAGCTATTATTGTCTTCACAAAAAAATTCGATAAAACCTAAATTGAATTTTTTTTTCAAGATTAAGTTTGATAAACTTTTCATGATCAGTAATAGTGTAATTATGCAAAGTCAAGTGTAATTGGTGAAGTTCTTTCGTATAAGTTTATTCTTTTTGAATATACATGTTTGTTGTTTCACAAACTAAGCCATTTACCTTTTGTGTGGTAGCATATCGAAATAAAAGGCCACACATATTCACCATTAGTAGACAACATTAGTATGGAATTTCAAGATGTTGAGTATTTTTATATTAATATTTAATCAAAGTTATGTGCAAAATATATGGTACTTAACTACAATTAAGTATTAATAATTATAGTTAAATAAGTGACAAGTGTTATTTGTTTATTGGTCGGATGTAAATACCCGGTGCGGGTAAGTTTTTTCCGTCCCTACAACAGTTTATTCGAATGGTATAACTTAACTCGGGCATATTTAAAATTGTCTCCAATCCGTAATCATGGGAAATATGTGAAAAAAGAAAACATAATTGAAAATTTAATTATGGTAGTTCTCGGGCAAAAACACAGGGATAACATTTTTAAACAATAAAAGAGAAAAAGAAAATGTGCCATGTAAGATACTTTTTAAGTAAAAAAACATCCAAGAGTGTGACTTTAATTAGACATCCCTTTTTGGAGTAACAAATAAAAAGTATTGTAAAGTAACAAATATCTTATTAATTTGAGAGTGTAATTTTTTTTTTTTATAGAAAAGATAGGAACACAAAGAATAAGATGTAAAAATGATAGAAACGGAAATTTTAAAAACCAAAATTTGAATTGAAATTCGACAAAGTTAGAGAATTTTGACTGAAAAGATAAAAGAGAAAACGAATCCTTCTGATCAAGTAAAAAACGTGTACTCTATGTTAAATTTTCAATTCAAAATTTAACCCAAATTTCCCTTTCTATTCCTATTAAAATACTACATTTTCCTTTTTCACACACAAAAAAAAAAGTCCATTACAATCTTATTAGTTCAATTATACGTTAATGATTCCAGTAGTGATACATTTTGGAGGGTAACCTGACATATGACATATAGCCTGTTTGGCCGAGCTGGAAAAATCAGCTAATATTTTGGATGGGAACATGATAAAAATGCTTTTCAAAAAAGTACTTTTGGAGAAAAGTAGTTTGTGTTTGGATAATCAATTTGAAAAACACTTTTGAACAATAATTTGTGTTTGGCCAAACTTTTCAAAAAGTGCTTTTAAGTGTCAAATTACAAATAAAGACATGAAGAGATTTGCTTAATAGTTAATATTATATAAGTAGATAAATAATTATAAATATTTATTATTAAAGATAACAATTAAGTTTTTTATTTTATTTAAGTAAAATATAAAAATAAAATTAAAAAGTACTTTATTCTTTCAAGATAATTTAAATATATCAAAAAATCATTCAATAAATATGAAATTTCATCCCAAAAGTCATTTTATATTATTTATTAGTTTAAACTAAGTAAGATTATTTTGGTATATATAATATTTTATAAGGGGTATTTTTGGTAGGAAGAAAAGTCAAAATTGCTTCTACTTCTGCTTCTAGGAAGAAACTATTTTTTTCTACTTCTTCAAAACTGCTTCTGCTTCTAGCCAAAAGCATTTTTTTTTTCAAAAAAAAGCTTTGGCCAAACGCCTCAAATTGCCGTAAAAAGTACTTTTTTGAAAAAAAAAACATTTTTGACTTGGGAAGAAGCTTTGTCAGGCTAATAGTGTGCTATGGGGACCAAACATACAAGACAAGGCTATGGAGGGTTAGTGACACGTTTCTGAATTAAATATTTATATATTTAATAATTTTTTTAACATAAATACATGATTTGAATAAAAGTTTTGTAGAATAAACTTACCTCACATTTCATCTACTCAATTATTTTCTCGAAGACTTTCTTGTCATATCTTATTATTAAATTTTAAAAGTGGAGGGTCCATGAATGGGGGAGTAGTGAAAGGAAAATTGTGAACATTCAGATACTTTACGCTAAAGAATAGTAAATAGTTGGGTTTTTACAATATAAGTTCAAATTTACTAATATTGTAAAACAACTTTTACAATATTCTTCAAGAGTGTTACGGATACAACCAAAGTATGAAGTCAAATTGCAAATTTTGGTTATTATCTTATTTTTTATCCAAAAGGTAAATGTCGATTTCGTTTTCACTTCTTTAAAAATTTGACAAGTTAATAACCTCCAATTTTATAGAAACTCTGTTGCTTCTTTTTAGCTTCTAAACGTCTTCTCTGTCCTATTCATAGCTTATTCTTTTTTGCCATATGCTTTGGCTTAAACGGATTTAATGCTTATCTTCATAAATAGTAAAATGGGGGCTCTTCTAATCTTGTAATGTTATCTATATATATAGATTATAAAACACTAGCTTTTCTCCTTTCTTTTTTTTAAAATTAATTTCATTTCGAATAATAGATAAAATACTACTCTAATCAAGAAGATGAAACAGATCAAAGCTGTTTGACGTTTCATTTGAAAAGTTGAAGAGGAGGTTTTGCAACAACAAAAAAGCAAAAAATCCGTCTATTTGGAAATACTGTTTTTCAGCCAAACACCAAGAATTGAAGGAAAAAAAATCATTTTTTGCAAAAGCTGGAATATTTCTTTCTTGATATTTGGTAGAAAAAAAAGTTTTTTTATTTTGGAGTAAAAACTCTTCTTCAACTTTTTGAACAAAACGCCAATTTAACTCGGGACCGTTTACTCTTTTATAACTAGTGATTGTTCAAACAAAACTTTAGTAATACTGACGACATTGAGAATATCTCTTCGGCTTCTAAACATGGATATGTAATGTACCGTGGCGTCAATTCTCACTATATAAAAGAGAGGAAGTTTCTCCGTGAAAAGCTAGGAATTAAAAGTAAGCTACATATAACATGAGGTTTTAAGTTCAAATTCTGAGGATGGAGCCGTTTTGATAATAGCATTTTATTCTTCAAAGTAAAATTTTCGGGCGCGAATCTGAATAAATGACGGTCAAAACGAGTACCAAATACCAAATGGAAAACCAGAAAAATTAAACTAATTAAGCTATTGTTTACCCGAAAAACGGATAGAGTTGAATTTATACGTAGTTCTAAGGATACGTGGTATAACTTGGCACAAATTGGAAAAATAAGTAGAAAAATATCGAATATTGACAGTTAAAAAGGAATGAAATACAAACCAAACTGAGTAGAAAACGATTTATGAACAGGCAAGATGAATCAATGTACAAGGCTCAAAAAAGGATATTTTTTTCTATATATATGTGTAGATCTCAATAATATCTTAATATGAGAGTGTATAGATACCTCAATGTCCCATCTCTTTACAGAAATGATAGACACTCTTCTTATAGTGGAGGGATCCTACTTTGGATATAATTAAAAATACATAGTGGGGATCCTTAATTCCCGCCGAAATTCTCTCCCTTAATGCGACTATAACGGCTCTTGTCTCTTAGCTCGATCTTGGTCGGACTTGGTATTGGTCGATCTCCAGATTTCGAGCTCGATATTGACTCGAGCTCGATATTGACTCGAGCTCGATATTGATTCGGGCTCGATATTGGTCGGTCTCTGGCTCTTGAACTCGATAACACTACTTCATATCATAGCTCGATATTGACTATGAGCTCAGTATTGATCGGTCCCTGAATCTTGAGCTCGATAACCTAGCTTCGGATCTCATCTCGATATTATGAAGACGACCTTCGGTCCATTATGTTCCAATCTTGACTAATTATACGAAGGTCAAAAATCAGTTTTGACCGTATACAGATAGTCCTCTCGTTTCTCGGGAAGAATGTGACGAGAAATGATATGATTTTCCAACGATATGACTAGATATACACTGACGTTTGCATCGAGCCAGACCATGACGTACGTGATAAATGTCTCGTCGGTTCAGTTACCAAGGCATTAAATGTACGCCAGATGATGGTCGGCCACTGCTGATTTTGAATCGTCATCGCCAAATCTATAAATAGTTCCTCTCTTCACCATTTTTTACTTTCAGATCTCCGGTCTCCAAATCTTCTAAGTTCTTTTTCTGCAAATCTGTGATTTTCACTACAAATCTCTTCTTAGAACACAAAATCTTATCATCTCCCTCTATTTTCAACTTCAAATCCAAATGGCGAAAACGTCAAAATGGTTCCTCAAAAAGAAAACGCTTCTTCATCACGGCTTGTCGGCGACAAAACACTGGTGGAGCCACGACCTGAGGAGTGTGTTCCCCGGGGATGTGTTCTCACTTCTAATTTTAAGACCGATAAAGACTCGTCAGTTCCTGGTCGATGCGAGTCAGTATCGAGGTATATTTGTTCGATAACTGAGGGATTCCTTAAGCACGTAAGGAAAGATTGCAACTGAGAGAACAAAGAAGTGGTGATCCCGGCTCCCGAAGAAGATATCACCACCTATATGGAAGGGTTTTTAAGTGTTTACACTTACCCTTTCACGTTGGGCCCCCTCGACCCCGTTGTCATTGACTTTTGCCGCCAGTATCAAATAACCCTAGGCCAAATCCACCCTTCCCTTTGGCGAATCGTTATTCTGCTTCGATTTTTTGTGAGCAAAGTCGAGGGGATGCCTTTTACCCTCGACCACCTCATCAGGTTATACAGCCCCCCTCCTCTATCGAGGTGGGTTAATAAAACTCCAACGCCGAGCTACCAAAGTACTGTTCTCGAGCATAGACGAGGATAAGGACTGAGGTTGGATGAGCCAGTTCGTTCGAGTGAGGACTTCCGACCTAATCCCGGCCGAGAAGATGCCATTTTTCGAGAAATGGAATATGAAGCATAAGTACAATCCCATTGTTAGCTCTTATTTATTGTTTTGTTCCTTTGTTTCTTTCTCATCAATATCCTTTTCCGTGATGTAGCGGTTGCTTGGATGCTCGGTGCAATCCCTAACCTTAAGGGATGGGTTCGGGGCCTGGCCTCGACTTCTACGTATGCCGAGCGCTCATGGCGCCACTTATCAAAGGGCCGATGGGAGGCTAAATACATGGTAAGCCTCTTTCCCACGTCTTTGTTGATTTTGTTAAAGCGTCTCTTACTTATTTTATTTTCATACGGGCCTTGGCAAAGACGTTATTGTGAGGCCCCTATCTTGCAAGGAGGAGACTTCGATCCCAGCACCAAAACCGGTGAAGGACAAAAAGAGGAAAAAGATCACGACCTCCGAGGATCCAGAACCTAAGAAGAAGGTGGCTCGTAAGATGAGGAAGAACATCATCCTCCTGACCGAAGATTTTGTTCGGCGTCTATGGGATGAAGATGAAGAAGATGAAAAAGATGACTCTGGGCTGGTGGCCCGAGTGAAAATAAGCACCTAGGCCCCAAAGGCTACTGAATTGGTGAAGGCTGCAGAGATTCCATCTCGAGATGAGGGAGTCTCGGAAAGAGAATTGGGCGAAGTCTCCGAGTCGTCGAGGATCGAGGCTACCTTCCACCATAATGAGCCAATGGTGGGTATGGGTACGGCTGCGGGGGCTGGTCTCGAGGCCCCTCGAGATGGAGAGAACTCCCCAAGTGATTCACTTGGGGCAATAGAAATTGGAGGCTCCCCGCTGCTCCCCTCGTTTTCTGAGGAAATGATTCGAGAGGCTTGGGCCTTGAAGACCCTTTCTGTCGAAGGAGGCCACAGAAGGGAAGATCCCTTTCGTGATTATTTTATTAGGGTAGAAGATTCTACCGGCCTGAGCGACGTGGAGGTCTCGAGGAAGGACTCGAGCGAGGCATCGAGTCTTTTCAATGAAGTGCAGCAAGCTCTGAATCGGGTAAGCCTTAACTCCCCTTGTTGGTATTACCCTTGTGTTTGTTTTTCTTTTCCTGTCTAACTTCTTTTCTTCTTTCTGCGTAGGCCTCAGCGCTTCATCGGGAAGTATTTTCTCGGTCTCGACCTGAGCTGAGTTGTTATGAGGACGACCTCCGAAGGCTCACGGAGGAGAGAAATGCCCTCAAACTTCTCTGTGGGCAAAGAGAAGAGGAAACCAAGGACCTCCAAGCTGAGTTGGCCAAGGCTCACTAAGATCAGACTGACCTGACCGAGCAGGTAATGAAAATCTAAAAAACGCATGGGCTCAATTCGGAAACGGTGGCTAACATTTCGATTTCACAGCTGCAGCAGAAGATCGAGATGATCGGGCAACTCCGTGAGAAGGTCGGCATGATAAAGGCGGAGACCTTGGGGTGGAAAGAGGGTATGGACCGCTTTGCTACAGAAAAAAAGACTGTTTTATCCCAATTGTCATCGGTCGAAAGTTGGCTTCGAGGCATGAAGGAAAAAAGCTCAATTCAGGCGAAGAAAATAGAGGAACTCGAGGGCCGGTTGGCTTCCGAACTTGCAAAGGCCAAGTTTGAAGCCGAAAAGGCAACGGGCGAGGCAGAGGCGATGGTGGCTGTCTACCGAGATGATGTTGAAGCCGCTCAAGTCCAAGCAAGAGAGGCAGCCTAGACCGCTCTAACTCAAGCATATTGGATTGTTGAACTCGCCAAATGCCAATCTCGGAGAGAAACCCTCGAGGAGATCCACGCTCGAGGTTTCGATCTTTCTGATAAAATAACAAAGGCTAGAGAGCAAGAAGTCGATGCTGGAGCATTGGCCTCCGATGATGATGATGATGATGCCGAGAGTAAGAGCAGGTCCGAGAGAGGGGAGGACCTCGATGGAGAAGAATCTTCCCCCGGAGAAAATTAGGAACCCTAGGGTTTTTCATTTTTGAAACTTTTTGATCTTTTTGTGTAGGGTCCTGATCGGACCTTGTAAATGTTTTCATATATATATATAAAGATCTCTTTCTTTTTTGACTTGTCTTTATTTCATTTTCTACCTTGTGAAACTTTTGTTTCATTCATGCCTTATGAATGTTTTGTTCATAAGTTCGAGGCTTTAGGCAATCTGATAGAATGTCAGACTAGTGTAGTCTTTATAATCGAGTGAGCATTTGCCCAAACTCGCATTAAGAGTAGCCCTTGGGCTTAATAGTCGAGTGAGCATTCGCCCAAACTCGAAATAAAAAATAACTTGTAGGCTTTATGGTCGAGTGAGTGTTTGCTCGAACGCGAAATGAAAACAGCCCTTAAGCTTTATAGTCTAGTGAGTGTTTGCTCGAACTCGAATTAAGAGTAGCCCTTAGGCTTAATAATCGAGTGAGCGTCTGCTCGAACTCGAAATAAAGTAGCCCTTAGACTTTATGCTCGAGTGAGTGTTTGCTCAAACTCAAAATAAAAATAACCCTTAGGCTTTATGGTCGAGTGAGTGTTTGCTCGAACTCGAAATGAAAACAGCTCTTAGGCTTTATGGTCGAGTGAGTGTTTGTTCGAACTCGAATTAAGAGTAGCCCTTAGGCTTAACAGTCGAGTGAGTGTCTGCTCGAACTCTAAATAATGTAGCCCTTAAGCTTTATGATCGAGTGAGTGTTTGCTCGAACTCGAAATGAAAACATCCCTTAGGCTTTATGGTCGAGTGAGTGTTTGCTCGAACTCAAATTAAAGTAGCCCTTGGGCTTAATAATCGAGTGACCGTCTGCTCGAACTCGAAATGAAAACATCCCTTAGGCTTTATGGTCGAGTGAGTGTTGGCTTGAACTCGAATTAAGAGTAGCCCTTAGGCTTAATAGTTGAGTGAGTGTTTGCTCGAACTCGAAGAAATGAGTAGCCCTTAGGCTTAATAGTCGAGTGAGTGTTTGCTTGAACTCTAAATAAAAATAGCCCTTAGGTTTTATGGTCGAGTGAATGTTTGCTCGAACTCGAAATAATGAGTAGCCCTTAGGCTTAATAGTCAAGTGAGTGTTTGCTCGAACTCGAAGTAATGTAGCCCTTTGGCTTTATGATCGAGTGAGCATTTGCTCGAACTCGAATTAAGAGTAGCCCTTAGGCTTAATAGTCGAGTGAGTGTTTGCTCGAACTAGAAGTAATGTAGCCCTTAGGCTTCATGATCGAGTGAGCGTTTGCTCGAACTCGAATTAAGAGTAGCCCTTAGGCTTTATGGTCGAGTGAGTATTTGCTCGAACTCAAAATAATTAGTAGCCCCTGGGCTTAATATTCAAGTGAGTGTTTGCTCGAACTCAAAGTAATATAGCCCTTAGGCATTATGGAGCTTGATCTCGTTGATTTTTCGGTTGGCAGTCCCCGGTTTATGGGGTAATGTTTAAAACTTCGGTCATGGTCGGCCCGTAAGCCTGTTTGAACATGATGTAGAAAGATCTTTCTGGGATATGAGATATCGGTAAAGAAGAAATTTCTCTTTATAAGTCATTATACATGTGTTCGTGTTTTGTGCCAGGGCTCGAGCAAACTACGCGGGCATGGTTCGTTTGACCATTTGGCCCTTACACTTTTTCCTATCGAGACCCTGTTTGACATGAAGTAACTTTCTTGCATCGAACTTGATTTATTCGATGGCAATGGCCCCCAGTATTCGATGTTGATTGTAAAGACGCCTCGGATACTGTTGAATTGTTCTAAGTTAGCACGATCAATAGTTGCCTCATTAAAAACCTTGCCGAAAAACCCATTTGGGACAAAACTGGTCTAAGAGAAAAAGAGTGCAACGTGTGCTTTCAGGCCTGAAACTGATCGAACACCTGTAAGGGTTAGTTTTAAAATATAAATGAACATGGGAAGGTCGTACCTTAGCAGTAGTATCGTTTTAGGTGTGACACGTTCCAATTGCTTGGTAGTTGTTTGCCATTTATCACACCGAGCTTGTAGGATCCTTTTCCGATAATTTTGAGAACCTGATACGGTCCTTCCCAATTTGGACTCAGTTTCCCTTCATTAGGATTTCGGGTGTTGAGGATGACTTTCCTTAGCACCAAGTCCCCGATTTTAAAATTTCGAAGGTTGGTTCTTCAATTATAGTACCTTTTGATCCGCTGCTTTTGGGCGGCCAATCGGACGAGAGCGGCTTCTGGTTTTTCATCCAATAATTCTAGGCTCGTGTTCATGGTTTCATTATTCGACTCATTTGTCGCATATCGAAACCTGATGCTAGGTTCTCCGACCTCAACCAGGATAAGAGCTTCGGCGCCATAAACCAACGAGAATGGTGTTGCTCCGGTACTGGATTTTGATATTGTGCGGTATGCCCATAGGACCTCGGGTAGTATTTCTCTCAATTTTCCTTTAGCGTCGGTTAATATTTTCTTAAGATTTTGGATGATGGTTTTGTTGGTCGATTCGGCCTGTCCGTTCCCGCTGGGATGATAAGGCGTTGATAGGATCCTTTTGATTTTGTGATCCTCGAAAAATTTAGTTACTTTGCTGCCGATGAATTGCTTTCCATTATCACATACAATCTCGGATGGCATCCCGAATTGGCATATGATGTGGTCCCAAATGAAGTCTATCACTTCCTTTTCTCTGACTTTCTCGAAAGCCTGTGCTTCAATCCATTTAGAGAAATAATCAGTCATAAACAAAATAAACTGAGCTTTACCTGGGGCCAACGATGTCCATCCCCCATTTCATGAAAGGCCATAGAGATAGGACCGAGTGGAGAAGTTCTCCGGGTTGATAAATCATGGGCACATGCCTTTGGCACTTGTCACATTTTCGAATGAACTCCCTCGATTCTTTGTCCATATCGATCCAATAATATCATGCTCTGATTATTTTGTGGACCAACGAATCGGCACCGGAATGATTTCCACAAGTGCCTTCATAAATCTCACGTAGGATGTAGTCGGTATCTCTCGGTCCCAAGCATATTGCCAGTGGTCCATCGAACGTTCTCCTAAATAACGTTCCGTCTTTGGACAAGGTGAATCATGCTGCTTTTGTGTGCAGAGCCCTCGATTCTTTTGGATCTGATGGAAGCTTTTCGTTCTTGAAGTACTCTATGTATTTATTTCTCCAATCTCGGGTTAAACTCGTAGAGTTTATCTCGGCGTGACCTTCTTTGATTATCGATCTCATGAGTTGTACGACAGTCTCCGAGTTGAGTTCGTCACCTTCGACCGATGAACCTAAGTTTGCAAGAGTGTCGGCCACGTTGTTCTGCTCTCGAGGTACATGTTGCAAAGTCCATTCCTTAAATCGATGTAGAGTCACTTGTAATTTATCCAAGTTTCTCTGCATTCGATCTTCTCGAACTTCAAAAGTCCCGTTGACTTGATTTACCACGAGGATGGAATCACATTTAGCCTCTACGACCTTGGCTCCCAAGCTTCTAACTAGTTCGAAACCTGCAATTACGGCCTCATACTCGGCCTCATTGTTAGTCAATTTTGTAGTTATGATAGATTGCCTAACTATATTACTTGTGGGTGATTTTAGTACGATGCCCAATCCGGACCCCTTCGCGTTCGAGGCACCGTCCGTAAAGAAGGTCCAGACTCCCGAAGAGGTACCCGATTTTATTAGTAATTCCTTTTCAATCTCGGGTACGAAGGCCGGCGTAAAGTCAGCCACAAAGTCCGCTAAGATTTGAGATTTGATAGCAGTTCGAGGTCGATTACTCGATGTTGTACCCGCAGATCTCTATGGCCCATTTGGCCAATCGACCTGAAAGCTCAAGTTTGTGCAAAATATTCTGAAGAGGATAAGTTGTTACAACATGTATCGGATGTCACTGGAAATATGGTTTTAGTTTCCTAGAGGTACTTATTAAAGCAAGCTCTAATTTTTCTAAGTGTGGATATCTAGTTTTGGCCTCGCCTAAAGTCTGACTGATATAATAAATAGGGAATTGCGTACCTCGTTCTTCTCGAATCAGGACTTCACTTACCGCTATTTTCGAGACAGCTAAATATAGATAAAGCCGTTTGTCTGCCTTCGGGGTATGAAGCAACTGCGGGATCGATAAATACCATTTTAGCTCTTCCAAAGCCTGATGACATTCCGGAGTCCATGCAAAATTGCTTTTCTTCTTAAGCAGAGAGAAAGAATTGTGGCTCCTATCTAAGGATCGCGAAATGAATCGTCCTAGGGCGGCTATCCATCTCATGAGCCTCTGTACGGCCTTTACATTATCTACCACTGTGATATCCTCGATAGCTTTGATTTTATCGGGGTTAATCATGATTCCTCGATTGGACACCATGAAATCGAGAAACTTTCCCGAGCCAACCCTGAATGCATATTTTTCGGGGCTGAGCTTCATATTGTACTCCCTCAGTATGTCGAAAGTTTCCTGGAAATGCTTTAAATGGTCCTCTACTCGCAAGGATTCAACTAACATGTCATCAATATAAACTTCCATAGATTTTCCTATTTGCTTTTCGAATATTCGGTTTACTAGGCGTTGATAAGTTGCACCAGCATTTTTTAGACCGAATGGCATCACATTATAATAGAAGGTACCGTACTTAGTGATAATCGAGGACTTTTCCTGATCCTCCAGGTTCATCTGTATTTGGTTGTACCCGGAATAGGCATCGAGAAAGCTGAGAGTCTCGTGGCCGGCCGTGGTATCGATCATACGATCGATATTAGGCAAAGGAAAAGATTCCTTAGGGCATGCTTTATTCAAGTCTTTATAATCTATGCACATTCTAAGTTTGTTCCCCTTTTTAGGGACTACCACCACATTTGTTAGCCATTCGGGGTATTTTACTTTCCGAATGGATCCTATTTTAAGAAGTTTGATTACCTCATATTTGATGAAGGCATGTTTGAACTCGGACTGGGGCCTTCTTTTTTGTTTTACCGGATGGAATTTTGGGTCCAAGCTTAGCTTATGAGTGGTGATTCCCGGTGGGATCCCTGTCATGTCAAGATGGGACCAAGCGAAACAATTCATGTTAGCTATAAGAAATGGAATAAGCTTTTTTCTAAGCTCGGGATCTAACCCCGTGCCCAGGTATACCTTTCGTTTGGGCAGATTTTCGATTAGCGTAATTTGCTCCAGTTCTTCGACCGTTGATTGGGTAGCGTCAGAATCATCGGGGACCACGAAGGATCGAGGGACCCCATGTTCATCATTTTCGTTAGTCTTCTGATTCTCTAGTTGGGTCGAGGTTGACGTTTGTGATTGCTATTTGGTATCCTATTCCCTCTTCGAATCCGATCCTTTTGTCGATGATAGTGAAGATATCGGAATTACTTCATCGACGGCAAACATTTCTTTTGCGGCTGGTTGCTCTCCGTAGACTGTTTTGACCCCCTCCGACGTTGGGAATTTCAGAACCTGGTGGAGGGTCGAGGGTACAGCACTCATATTGTGGATCCACGATCTTCCAAAAAGGGCGTTATACCTCATGTCGCCTTCGATTATGTGAAACTTCATATCTTGGATGGTTCCAGCCACATTTATTAGCATAATTATCTCGCCCTTAGTAGTTTCACATGCAATATTGAATCCATTTAGAACCAGGGTTGCGGGCACGACCTGGTCCTGTAGACTGAGCTGCTCTATGACCTTCAATCTAATAATGTTGGCCGAACTACCTGGATCAATTAACATACGCTTAACTTGAGTTTTATTCATAAGTACAGATATTACCAGTGCATCGTTGTGGGGTTGCATGACTCCTTCTGCATCATCATCATTAAAGTACAATATTTCTATGGGTGCGTAATCCTGAGTCTGAGATCGCTTCTCTCTTACAATAGACATCTTAGTGTGTTTAAGCACCGTCCCCTTGGGTATATCGATCCCACCGACGATCATGTGGATGATGTGTTGTGGCTCTTCTTGTTCGTCTTTTCTACTGAAATCCCTGTTTTTGAAATGGTTTTTGGCCCGGTCACTTAAAGATTCTTGAAGGTGCCCTTTATTGAATAACCGGGCTACCTCCTCTCTCAGTTGCCTGCAATATTTCGTTCTGTGGCCATGAGTGCCATGATATTCGCACATTTGATTGGGATTCCTCTGGGCAGGATCGGTCTGCAGACATCGAGGCCATTTAGTATCTCTGATGCATCTGATAGCTGACACGATGGCGGATGCATCGATGTTGAAGTTATATTCTGATAACCGCCATGCTTCCTTAGGTCCGGTATGCCTGTCGAACTCGTTCCTGTTCATTAGCCCCCGAGACCCTTAGCCTCGATCACTTCTTTTATCACCTTGTACGGGGTTACATCTTGGTCCGTTGCCCCTATGGTCTCCACTATAAGGTCAGTATCGGTCCCTGATCGGCCTTGGTTCTTGATTGATGTCCCTTTTAATAACAGACCCAGAACCCAACTGGTCGTCTTCGACTCTAATTTTCAATTGATACTGATTGTGTACATCAGCCCAGGTAACAGCTGGGTACTCGATTAGGTTATGCTTCAACCATCATGAAGCCATCGAGCTTCATTCATTTAGACCTTGAGTGAAAGCTTGAACAGCCCAATCGCCTGTGACTGGTGGTAGATCCATTCGTTCCATTTGGAAACGAGATACGAATTCTCTTAGCATCTCGTTATCTTTTTGTCTTACCTTGAAAAGGTCCGACTTCCTGGTCTCGACCTTTATGGCTCGAGCATGTGCTTTTACGAAAGAATCTACAAGCATAACAAAAGAATCGATAGAGTTAGGCAGTAAATTATGATACCATATCATTGCCCCCTTTGAAAGGGTTTCACCAAATTTTTTCAATAATACAGATTCGATCTCGTCGTCTTCTAGATCATTCCCTTTAATGGCACATGTGTAAGAGTTGATGTGTTCGTTGGGGTCGGTCGTTCCATTATATTTAGGAATTTCGGGCATGCGGAACGTCTTGGAGATCGGTTTCGGAGCTGCGCTTGGGGGGAAGGGCTTTTGTACGAATTTTTTGGAATCCAAGCCTTTCAATACTGGTGGTGCCCCCGGGATCTGATCAACCCTGGAATTATACGTTTCCACTTTTTTTGTCGTTTGCTTCGATCCTCCTTTCTCCTAACTCTATTCGTTTTATCAGTTTCTCGAGTATCTTAGCAATTTCAGGATTAGTCCCTGATTCTTGTTCATTTGACCTTACTACAGCTGGCCCCGTTCTGTGGGTGACTTCTCGGGATAGACTGGGCTCCGGCCTGCTCGGTTCCTGGGTTTGGCTCTGCAACTGAGCTATTGCTACATGTTAAGCTTGCAACATTTTAAAAATCATATGCAAGCTGATTCCGTTTTTCTCAACGTTTTGGGTATTTCGAGCTGCAGATCGAGTTCCACCATAAATGATATTTTCAGGGTCGGAACGTTGGTTTGATTCGATGGCCACATATGAATTAACGTCTATTAGAACTTCGACCCGAGCTTCAACGGCATCAACGAGCGGCCTTTCATCCTCGGGCATCAAGTTGTTGTTCTCATCTTGAAGGCCAGCTTCGTTGTCGATAGGTAGGGCCATTGATTGAGAATTCGTCGTTTTCAGCCTGAAATTAAAAATACTTCCAAGGGAAAGTGTAAAATAGTGTGTTTCACAGAGATTCGTACCAAATAACCACTATTATCCTTAGCCCCACGATGGGCGCCAAACTGTTTACCCGAAAAACGGATAGAGTTGAATTTATATGTAATTCTAAGGATACGTGGTATAACTTGGTACAAATTGGAAAAGTAAGTAGAAAAATATCGAATATTGACTGTAAAAAGGAATAAAATACAAATCAAACTGAGAAGAAAATGATTTATGAACAGGCAAGATGAATCAATGTACAAGGCTCAAAAAAGGATAATCTTTTCTATATATCTGTAAATCTCAATAATATCTTAATATGAGAGTGTATAGATGCCTCAATGTCCCATCTCTTTACAGAAATGATACTCACTCTTCTTATAGTGGAGGGATCCTACTTTGGATATAATTAAAAATACATAGTGGGGATCCCATAATAGATAAGTTAATTAGCTTTTCCTTAATTCCCGCCGAGATTCTCTCCCTTAGTGCGGCTATAACGGCTCTTGTCTCTTAACTCGATCTTGGTCCGACATGGTATTGGTCGATCTCTAGATTTCGAGCTCGATATTAACTCGAGCTCGATATTGTCGGGATCGATGTTGACTCGGGATAGGTATTGACTCGGAATCGGTATTGACTCGGGTTCGGTATTGACTCGGGCTCGGTATTGGTCGGTCTCTGGCTCTTGAGCTCGATAACACTACTTCATATCATAGCTTGATATTGACTTCGAACTCATTATTAATCGGTCCCTGAATCTTGAGCTCGATAACCTGGTTTCGGATCTCATCTCGATATTATGAAGATGACATTCGGTCCATTATGTTCCAATCTTGACTAATTATACGAAAGTCAAAAACTGATTTTGACCGTATACATCTACTAAACAGCTATGAGTAGTCTTTCCTTTTTGTTGTCATCGACCAAATTAAAAAGCAAATTTTGTTAGACTATTGTCTATTCGAGCTTGTCCATAGCGATGTTCATCACACATATATATATTCAACTAGTAACTGTTTTAGGGTCGACATCATCTTTTCGTGTATCCCATATCCCATTTGTGGGATTGCACTGAGTGTGTGGGTCTTATTATTGTATCATCTTTTCGTGTAAAAAATAAGAAAAATTAGGTGTTTATGGAATGGGATAGATAGGTCCATGCAAGAAAAAACTAATTAATTTCCTTTAAATTATCCGAGTTTGGTTACTAACTCCATTGTCCCTTTGATTTTCTTTAAGTTATGAAGAAGGCCAAAATATTAAGAAATTCATTTAGATAGAGTAATATAAAGGGCATGCAGCTAGAATCTTAGTAGGTCATGAATTTAGAGTTATTGTTTTTATTTTATTTTCTTAATAACGGTAAGTTAAAAGAAATGGAATATCCTCGTTCATGACACTATTTTTAGGGTAATATATTCTTAAATAGCTTTGAGATGGTTAGCTCCAACAGATTGTTTGACCTTCTTAAATCTTAATTAGGAAGATTGCTCCGAGGTTTAGTACTAACTCTGTCGTACGTTAAATTTACTTCTACTGTTTTACTTTTTTATTAATTGTATATTAATAAATATTTCATTTGAAGTCATGATATATACCAATATTTGATAAGTAAATATATATGTAGTAAGAGAAGCAATCTTCATATATTATTATCATTTTTCTGGGTTAATATGTTGGCTATATAAGGACTTCTAAATTCAAGTTAATTAAGTATCATGATATAAAGTGTAAAACCAATTTTTCCTACTGTTTACCCTTAAAATTGGATAACAATTAAACTTATGATATGGTTTTAAGGACACGTGATTTCACTTAATACAAATGAATAAATGTGAGGATGAGTAATAGAAATTAACAATAAAGTAAAGCAAACCAGTGTTAGAATGAAACTCAGCCCTCGAGTTTGGACACCCTCGAACTGGTCGATGCAAGAATTATCAAAGTATAACAAGCTGATGAACAATGGTGAGAACGAGAAGAATTATATTGTTTTTTTGTATCTGTCAATGGTGTGTTACAAATGATTGATTAGAACCACCTTTTCTATAGTAGAGGAGTTCTACTTATGGTACAATTCTAATTACAGAAGGAAACCCCATGATTAGCTAATCAACCGTTTCTGATTTGATCCGTTTCGAGATTTACGCCATGATCCTCGACCAGTCACCGAGATTTACGCCATGATCCTCGACCAGCCACGGATATCTTGCCATTCTGTTATTATGCTATCTTCGATCTTGCTCGATATCTGTCTCACTTGGCTTCGATCGCTACTAGTCTCGATCTTGACAGGTACCTCGGTTCTGAACTCGTTACCTTATCCTCGTGATATGTCCTATTCCGTTACGAGGCCGTCCTTCGATGCATACTCCTGGTTTTGGTCAAATAGTAAAATCGGGTGGGCCCGGTTTTAACTGTATACAGATAGTCCCCTCTCTTTTTTTAGAGTGTAATGACAAGAAACGAATTGAGCCTTCGATTTTCTATCTCGGTCTGTCATGATGCCATCCTTGTGACGTAAGCGACGGAAGTGACTGAAATATCCCGTCTGTACAGTTACCAAGGCATTAAATGTATGTCAGTCGATAGTCGGCCACCGCCAATATTGAACTGTCATTGTGAAATTTATAAATAGCCCCTCTTTCCACCATTTTGAACTTTTACTTTCACATTTTCAATCTTCAAAGCTTTTTATATCTTTTAATTTCTTCATCTGCGAATCTACCATTTTTACTGCTAACCTCTTCTCAAAACACCAAATCTTATCATCTCCATCTATTTTTAACTTCAAATCCATACAAAATGGGAAAAACATCAAAAATTGTTCCTCAAAAGGAAAACGCTTCTTCATTGCGGCCGGCCGGCGACAAGACAAGCCGGTCCCTGAGGAGTGTGTTCCCGAGGGGTGTGTCCTCATTTCCGATTTTAAGAGCCAGTGTCGATGTATATATGCTCGATAACTAAGGGATACCTTAAGCAGGTAAAGAAAGATTGTAACTGGGAGATCAAAGAGGTGGTGATCCCGACCCCCGAAGAGGACATCACCAGCCATATGGAAGGGTTTCTAAGTGTTTATACTTACCCTTTCATGCTGGACCCTCCCGACCCCGTCGTTGTTGATTTTTGCCGTCAGTATCAAATAACCCTAGGCCAAATCCATCCTTCCTTTTGGCGAATTGTGATTCTGCTCTGATTCTTTGTGAGCAAAGTCGAGGGGATGCCTTTCACTCTCGACCATCTCATCAGGTTATACAGCCCTCGCCTCTATCGAGGTGGCTTAATAAAACTCCAACGCAGGGCTACCCAAATGCTATTCTCAAGCATAGACGAGGACAAGGACCAAGGCTAAATAGGCCGATACGTTTCAATGAGGACTTCCGACCTAATCCAGGCCGAGAAGATGCCATTTCCCGAGAAATGGAATATGAAGTGTAAGTACAATCGCACTGTTAACTCTTATTTATTGTTTTGTTCCTTTGATTCTTCTCATCGATATCCCCTTCCGTGATGTAGCGGTCGCTTGGATGCCCGGTATAATTCCTAACCTCAAGAGCTGGGTTCGGGACCTGGCATCGACCTCTTCGTATGTCGAGCGCTTATAGCGCGATTTATCAAAGGGCCGATAGGAATCCAAAACTCATGGTAAACCTTTTTTCCACATCTTTAATGATTTTATCAAAGCATTTCTTACTTAATTTCCTTTCATACAGACATTGGCAAAGATGTTGTTATGAGGGCCCTATCTGGTGAGAGGGAGACTTCGATCCCGGCACCGAAACCGGCGAAGGACAAAAAGAGGAAAAAGTCCTCACCCTCCGAGGATCTAGAACCTAAGAGGAAGGTGGCTCGTAATCCGAGGAAGAACATCATCCTCCTGACCGAAGAGTCTGTTCGGCGTCTAAGGGAGGAAGACGAAGAAGTGGAAGAAGACGACTTCGGGCTGGTGGCCCGAGTAGGAATGAGCACCGAGGCTCCAAAGGCCACTGAATCGATGAAGGCTGCAGAGACTCCGTCTCGAGATAAGAGGGTCTCGGGAAAAGACTTGGGCGAAGTCCCCGAGTTATCGAGGATCGAAGATGCCTCCCACCACACTGAGCCAACGATGGGTATGGCTGTTGAGGCCCCTCGAGATGAGGAGAACGCCCCAAGTGATCTACTTGGGGCAATAGAAATTGGAGGCTCCCCGCTGCTCCCCTCATTTTCTGAGAAGATGATTCAAGAGGCTCGGGCCTTGAAGACCCTCTCTATCGAAGGAGCCCATGGAAGGGAGGACCCCTTCCGTGATTACTTTACCGGGGTCGAAGATGCTACCGGCCTGAGTGACTTGGAGGTCTCGAGGAAGGACTTGGGCGAGGCATCGAGCCTTTTCAATGAAACGCAGCAAGTTCTTAATCGGGTAAGCCTTATCTCCCCTTGTTGGTATTACCTTTGTGTTAATTTTTCTCTTTTTGTCTAACTTCTTTTATTCTTTCTGCGTAGGCCTCAGCGCTTCACTGAGAAGCATTTTCTCGGTCTCGAGCCGAGCTGAGTCGATATGAGGCCGACATGCAAACGCTTACCGAGGAGAGGAATACCCTCAACTTTCTCGGTAAGCAAAAAGAAGAAAAGATCAAGGACCTCCGAGCCGAATTGGCCACGGCTCACAAAGATCAGACCGACTTGATCGAGCATGTAATGAAAATATTAAAAGCTCATGGGCTCGATTCAGGAACGGTGGCTAAAATTTCGAACTCACAGCTGCAGTAGAAGGTCGAGAGGATCGAGCAGCTCCGCGATAAGGTCAACATAATATAGGCGGAGTCCTTGGGGTGGAAAGAAGGTATGGACCGCTTTGCTGCAGAAAAAGAGACTGCTCGAGCCCAATAATCATCGGTCGTAAGTGAGCTTCAAGGTATGAAGGAGAAGAGCTTGGCTCAAGCAAGGAAAATAGAGGAGCTCGAGGCTCGGTTGGCTTCCGAACTTGCCAAGGCCAAATCTGAAGCTGAAAAGGCAAAGGCAGATTCGATCGTGGCCGCCTACCGGGTTGATGCTGAAGCCGCTCAAGTCCAAGCGAGAGAGGCAGCCGAAATCGCTCAAACTCAAGCATATTAGATTGCCGAACTCGTCGAATACCAATCTCGGAGGGAAACCCTCGAGGAGATCCACGCTCGAGGTTTCGATTTTACCAACGAGATAGTAAAGGCTAGAGAGCACGAAGCCAAAGTTGGAGCGCTGTCCACTTCCGATGATGGTGATGATAATGGCAGCAAGAGCAGGTCCAAGAATGGGGAGGACCTCGATGGAGAAGTAGTTGCCCCCGGAGAAGATCAGGAACCTTAGAAATTTTCACTTTTGATCTTTTGTATAGGATCCTCATCGGACCTTGTAAATATTCTTATAAATAAAAAGATCTCTTTCCTTTTAGACTTCTCTTTATTTCATTTATGCCTTGTGAAAATTTTATTTTATTTATGCCTTATGAAAATTTTGTTCATAAGTTCGAGGCTTAGGCAATTTGATCGAAGCTGAACTAGTATAGTTTTTATAAATGAGTGAGTACTTGCTCGAACTCGGAGTAGGGTGACCCTTAGGTTTTAATCGAGTGAGGATGATTTCTTCAAACTCAAAAATAAAATGGCCCTTTAGGCTCTTGAATTAGGCTGATACGGCTATAGCAAAAAGAATGGCTTTCTCTCCCTTTTCGGCTTGTAAAGTTTATTGTTTAATCATATAAATTATGTTGTGCCTTAGCACAAAATAAAGGATTTGCTCGAGAGTTCGAACGGTTCCGTACCCATTAAGATTTTCAAGGGTCGATATTATCAAGACCCTTTCTTTCGTAATGCCTTAGCATAAAATAAAGAATTTGTTCGAGAGTTCGAACGACATTGTACCCATTAGGGTTTTCGGGGGTCGATATTATCAAGGCCCTTAGAAATTTAGCCGAGGGTAGCCTTTTTAATCGGTTTGTGAAAATATTCAAAGGCATGTTTAATAACGAAAATCGGACGTCTCCGAACTATGTTAATTTGGTTGTAGCCTTTAACTTGGGATTCGCCTTTTGGGCTTGTTCCCCTGTTATACTTTGAACTTATTCTAAGTATCAATCCCCCGAGTGGATTGCCTTTTTAAAGTCTTACGATTTCGAGTTTTAGTAATTCGATCATGTCGATTTTTTGGATGGCAGTCCCCGAGTATCGGGTAAATTGTTTGAAATTCAGTTATGATCGGCCCTTAAGCCAGTTTCCTTAATATATCATAAGTATGAAATTGTAAAGTATAAATTTTTCTAAAGCATGGAACATCTGGTAAGGAAAAATACTTCTTTCAATAGATTATACATACGTACATGTTTTGCCATTAGGGCTCGAGTAATCTACTTGGACACGGTTCATTTGGCCATTTGGTCGTCTACAAAATTTATCTATCGAGACCCTGTTGACACGAAGTATTTTCCTTGTAACTATCCGAAGGTGATACCCCTCAGTATTCGAGGTTGATTGTAAAGGAGCATCGGATACTGTTGAATTTCTCTAAGTTAGCACGAACAATGATTGCCTCATTAAAAACCTCGCCGGAAAAACCCATTTAGGACAAAAACCGGTCTAAGGGAAAAAGAGTACAACACGTGCTTTCAGACCTAAGGACTCTGCGTTTGAAGAATCCTTTGATGTCTTCGATTAAACACCTGCAAATGGTTAGTATAAAATATAAATGAAAATGGAGAAGGTCGTACCTTAGCAATAATATAGTTTGAGGGGTGATATATTCCAATTGTTTGGTAATTGTTCGCCATTCACCATGCCAAGTTTGTAGGATCCTTTTTCGATGATATCGAGGACCTGGTATGGTCCCTTCCAGTTCGGACCAAGTTTTTCTTCGTTTGGGTATCGAGTATTGAGGGTGACCTTCCTCAGAACCAAGTCCCCGATTTTGAAGTGTCAAAGATTGGCTCTTCGATTATATTACCTTTCGATCCGATGTTTCTGTGCGGCCATTCGAACGAGGGCGGCTTCCTGTTTTTCACCTAGCAATTCGAGGCTTGTATTCATAGCCTCATGATTTGACTCTTCCGTTGCATATCAAAACCTGACGCTGGGTTCCCCGACTTCATCCGGGATTAGATCTTCGGCATCGTATACTAAAGAAAACGGTGTTGCCCTCGTACTGGATTTTGACGTCGTTCGATATGCCTAAAGGACTTTGGGCAATATTTCTCTCTATTTTCCCTTAGCGTCGTTCAATCTTTTCTTTAGGTTTTGAATGATGGTTTTGTTTGTCGATTCGGCCTGTCCGTTCCCACTAGGATGATATGGCATCGACAGGATCCTTTTTATTTTGTGATCTTCGAGAAATTTTGTCATTTTGCCGCCGACGAATTGCTTTCCATTGTCACATATGATCTCGGCAGGCATCCCGAATCGGCATATAATGTGGTCCCATATGAAGTCTATGACTTATTTCTCTCTAATTTTCTCGAAAGCCTATGCTTCAACCCACTTAGAGAAATAGTCAGTCATAAACAAAATAAATTTAGCTTTACCTGGGGCCGATGGCAGAGGGCCGACGATATCTATTCCCCACTTCATGAATGGCCATGGGGATAAGATTGAGTGGAGTTGCTCTCCGGGCTGGTGAATCATCGGCGTATATCTTTGACATTTGTCGCACTTTCAAACAAACTCTTTTGTATCTTTCTCCATATCGGCACAATAGTATCCTGGTCTGATGACTTTGTGAACCAATGATTCGGCACCGGAATGATTTCTGCAGGTGCCCTCCTGGATTTCTCGTAGGACGTAGTCAGTATCTCATGGTCCCAAACATATTGCCAATGGTCCATCGAACATCCTTCTATATAAGGTTCCATCTTCGGCCAATGTGAATCGAGCGACCTTCGTACGTAGAGTCCTCAATTTTTTAAGATTCGATGGAAGCTTCCCATTCTTTAGGTACTCTATATACTTATTCCTCCAATCCCAGGTCACACTTGTGGAGAGAAGAAAAAAGAAATATAAAAAAAAAGGAAAAAAAGACAAAGAAAATGAAATGAAAAATGAAAAAAAAAAGGAAAGGAAAAAGAAAGAGAAGAAACCAAAATAGAAAACAAAACCAAAACAAAAGAGAATCAAAAACAAAGTTCTCGTCCTTGAACTACGTTTGACTTAATTCCGAAAGGATACGTAAGCAGCCTCTCTCTGGGGTTCAGTCACACCAAAATAAAAACCCAAATTCCCTCAAAAGTGAAATTGGGGCACATGTTATAATGGTTTGGCGATGGTTTTGTCTAAAAGGTTCCAAAGTTGTAATTCAATCCAAATCCTTTTTACCCAAATCCTTTTCAAGTCCTTCCGATCAATCGGCAAAGAGATTCAAAATGGGAGGATACAGTTACTCGGATCTGATACAACAAAATGAGAGAAATAAAATAAGAGAGACTTATTGGTGAAAACCTCACGGGCACCATAAGGCGATGGTAAGCAGAGAAATTCGAAAATGAGAGAGTCTTGTTAGTGAAAACTCACAAAGAGCACTATAAGGCGATGGTGAGAAGAGAAATGAGAGAGGCCAGCTGGTGAAAACCCGCAAAGGGCGCCACTGATCGAAAAGAGGATCCTCACAGCCACTGGCATCGACATAGTCCTGGCAAAGTTTCTCAGTCTCAAATCAAGAGTTGTGATAAATTTCTGAGAGTTGGACGGTTTACACAGATCAGGCATCTAGTCCAAGAGGCATGTCATGTTTATTGAAGTCTGTATTCACTCCAGATAAGTCTTTCTTTCTTTTCCCCGATAGGGATACCTCTTGTCTAAATTCATTTGTCCATTCCATTATTTGCTTTTCTTTGAATCCTTTTCGGTTTAACTCTGTTCTAAAACTAAGGCAAAGAAGGGAAGGCAGGACTGATTTAAAGGGTTCTCACTTGATACAAGCCAATATGCAAAAGAAAAGGCACCCAATCTCGACAAGGGCATCAAGTTGACTCCAACTGGCCATGTTGGCCGATGTTTCGAAATAGAAAACTGTTGAAAGAGGAAATTCAAAGTCAAATGCCCACAAGGGCAAAAAAAAGTTGAAAAGGTTAAGTCCCACGTGACTAACCATCAGGACAAAGTCCGAAAAAGCCAGAGGTTCTCCGAGGTTATAAATGCAATCGATATTCAGGAAACAACCAGTTGCAACTGAAAGGACCGAGACCAAGTGACTGAAACAATCAAGGCCACAAAACCAACCACCGTTTCAAACTGACAAATTGTTCTTTGTTTGTAAAAAAAATAGGGAAACAGGTGCAATCCAAAAGCAACCTTGCAAGAAGCAGGTGCAACCAAAACGAAATTACGCAAAGGCTAGAAATAGTTTTGCAGCAACTACTGCAAAAGGGAAGTCTTCTCCAAACTCTTTCCCGCATTTTACTCATTATCTTAAAAATATATATGAAATTAAAAAGAAAGAAAAAAAAATCATGGTAATATAGGGTCTCCAATCCCTAGCTGTATTTTCCAACATAGGGTCTCCACTCCCTAGTTGATGATTTTTAGACATACGGTCTCCACTCTCTAGTTGATGATTTTTAGACATAGGGTCTCCCCTCCCTAGTCGCTTTTCCAATATAGGGTCTCCACTCCCTAGTTGATTTTATTTTAGACATAGGGTCTCCACTCCCTGGTCTCTTTTCCAACATAGGGTCTCCACTCCCTAGTTGATGTTTTTAGACATAGGGTCTCCATTCCCTAGTCTGCTTTTGCAATCTCCACTCCCTAGTTGATGTTTTTAGACATAGGGTCTCCACTCCCTAGTCTTTTTTCCAACATAGGGTCTCCACTCCCTAGTTGATATTATTTAGACATAGGGTCTTCCACTCTCTAGTCGTTTTTCCAACATAGGGTCTCCACTCCCTAGTTGATTTTATTTTTAGACATAGGGTCTCCACTCCCTAGTCGCCTTTTCCAACATAGGGTCTCCACTCCCTAGTTGATTTTATTTTAGACATAGGGTCTCCACTCTCTAGTCGCTTTACCAACATAGAGTATCCACTCCCTAGTTGATTGATATTTTAGACATAGGGTCTCCACTCCCTAGTCTCTTTTCCAACATAGGGTCTCCACTCCCTAGTTGATGCTTTTCCAACATAGGGTCTCCACTCCCTAGTCTGTTTTCCAACATAGGGTCTCCACTCTCTAGTTGATTTTATTTTTAGACATTGGGTCTCCACTCCCTAGTCGCCTTTTCCAACATAGGGTCTTCACTCCCTAATTGATTTTATTTTAGACATAGGGTCTCCACTCCCTAGTCGCTTTTCCAACATAGGGTATCCACTCCCTAGTTGATTGATATTTTAGACATAGGGTCTTCACTCCCTAGTCTTTTTTTCAACATAGGGTCTCCAATCCCTAGTTTATGATTTTCCAACATAGGGTATCCACTCCCTAGTTGATGATATTTTAGACATAGTGTCTCCACTCCTTAGTCTCTTTTCAAACATAAGGTCTCCACTCCCTAGTTGATGATTTTCCAACATAGGGTCCCCATTCCCTAGTTGATGATTTTTAGATATAGGGTCTCCACTCCCTAGTTTCTTTTTCAACATATGGTCTCCACTCCCTAGTTGATGATTTTTAGACATAGGGTCTCCACTCCCTAGTCTCTTTTCCAACATAGGGTCTCCACTCCCTAGTTAATTTTATTTTTAGACATAGGGTCTCCACTCCTTAGTCGCCTTTTCCAACATAGGGTCTCCACTCCCTAGTTGATTTTATTTTAGATATAGGGTCTCCACTCCCTAGTCGCTTTTCCAACATAGGGTCTCCACTCCCTAGTCTCTTTTCCAACATAGGGTCTCCACTCCCTAGTTGATGATTTTCCAACATAGGGTATCCACTCCCTAGTTGATGATATTTTAGACATAGGGTCTCCACTCCCTAGTCTCTTTTCAAACATAGGGTCTCCACTCCCTAGTTGATGATTTTCCAACATAGGGTCCCCACTCCCTAGTTGATGATTTTTAGACATAGGGTCTCCACTCCCTAGTTTATTTTCCAACATAGGGTCTCCACTCCCTAGTTGATGTTTTTAGACATAGGGTCTCCACTCCCTAGTCGCTTTTGCAACATAGGGTCTCCACTCCCTAGTTGATGTTATTATAGACATAGGGTCTCCACTTTCTAGTCGTCTTTTCCAACATAGGGTCTCCACTCCCTAGTTGATTTTATTTTTAACATAGAGTCTCCACTACCTAGTCGCTTTTTCCAACATACGGTTTTCACTCCCTAGTTGATTTGATCTTAAATGCAGGGTACACCATTCCCCGATATCTTTGCCAATATAGGGTATCTCATTTGCTGGCCACATTTTTCCAATATAAGGTACACAAATCCTTAGTTGAGATATCCTTTTGACAATAAAAGAACACAATCAAAAAAAAATGACATTTCCAGGGTACACCACTCACGACCTTTTATTGCTTTCAATAAAGAAGTAGTTTAGAATTTTGTTACAATAACTCACGAAATTTTCCTAGTGAAAACTCGGGCAAAAAAATTTCGTTCGATTGTTTGTTTTGGTGTCTGAGTAGGTTTTACCTCGAGGCACAGGGTTCGAGATGACCAAAAGAAGAAGTCTCAATTCAGAAAAAAATAAGTGAATCCAAAATGCAAAAGCAATTGAAAAGATGTGGAATGCTAAGACATGACTGAAGCCACGAGCATTGGAGTCCCGTTTTGATTAGAAGAAGCTATAGAAAAATGAACTATAACCTACAGCTAGCGAGCATCAAGGTTTAGATCAGAGTGTGCATGAAGAACCAGTCAAGACTCAAGATCAAGTTTCTGAAGACTCATAGATATGAATCTTGTAACTCATAATTGATAGGCTTGTTTAGTTTCTTTTTTATTTTGATATAATAGCAGGACCGCAGACCGGAGCCTCGACGGAACCTCACTCGACTCCTCAACTCATCATTCCACCATTCTTCTTGAACTACACGCGACCTGATTCCCCTATAACCCGGGATATGTAGGCTGTCCAAAACCAGGACTCGGTTGCACCCTATCTTTTATTTCTTTTCCTTTTGAATAATGGTTTTGTCAAAAATTAGTCACCTGGCCCACCTAGTCTTTGCCTGAAAACTCTTCATGTTTCCAAGCAAAGAGGGGCAGCTGTGAGCACCTAATTTTTGACTATATTTGAATTTTTATCACCTTCTACTATGTAAATATTTTCAGAATTTAATATATATTTTTTAGCTTTGTTACACTCTATATATATATATATATATTCTACTATGTAAATATTTTCAGAATTTAATATATATTTTTTAGCTTTGTTATATATAGAAAAATTATTAATAATTTAAAAGGTCAATTATTACTATTAGTATTATTTTTATTATTATTTTTATCTTTATTTTTAAATAAAATGAATTAAAAACCGAAAATTAATTATTGTTATTATTTTTTATTTTTTTAAAACAAATTTCGGATGGGAATTAAGAAATAGGAAAAGTAAAAGTAAAAGTAGGTAGAAATTATTTAATAAAAAAAGTAAAAGAATGTGGAAATTTAAAAAATAAAAAGTAAAATAAAGTTGGAATTAAAAAATAAAAGTAAGGGTATCTGATTTTGTTTTTAAAAAAAAAGGTAAAAGTAAGTGGGAAATAAAAATAAAAGTAAAATAAGTGGAAAATTAAAAAAAAGTAAAAAAAAATGTGGGATTTTAAATATATTAAAAGTAAAAAAAGTGAGAAATTAAAAAATAAAAGTAAAGGAAAGTGGGGAATTATTATTTTTTTTAAAATAAGAAAAATGGGAAGTGAAAATTCTTTTTAATTAAAAATAAAAAAATAAATAAAAAGTAAAAATTTGAAAATTCCGAAACTTTTTTCTATAAATAGAAGAGAAATGTGATGAAAAAGAGAGAGAGAAAATTAAAAAATAGGGAGGAAGGAATTGAGAAAATTTTATTTTTCTTCTTCTAGGATAAGAAAATTTCTACTCGTGTCATTCTTTCTTCGGCTTTCTTTCGAAAAATCCAGTAGAAAAAAAACCAGCAGTTTCGCCACCCCAAAGCCACCAGCCCTTGACCACTTTTGATCCATCATTAACCCCAAAAAAAGCTCCAAAAATAGCCACTAAATCGTCGGTTTTGCAAGGTCGATTGAGGTTGCAAGTTGAGATTTTTTGCTCAATTTTTCCGTGGTCCGAAGGGTCCAGTTGAGAGCTATCCGATCATTGAGTGGTTGTAATTTAAATCAACAATCATCAATACAAAGGTTCACTTCTCTTTCTATTTTATTTTTTTCTCATTAATATTTTAGGTCACTCTGTTTTAATTTAACTTTGAGTATGATATGATCGAGTTCGCATCTGAGTATGCTAAGATTAATTTGTTCTCATGTTGAATATTTGTTAAGATTAATTTATTGTCCTTTTTAGTAGTTCATATGGTTAATTTTATTGATGAATATGTATTAATTCGTTACTTTTCTTGTTTATTCAATGAAGTAATGACTTTCCATTTTAGCATGCTTTAGTTTCATTTTGATCTCCTATCTTAGTGACTAAATTGATCCTGCCTGTATCTATCTTTTTCTGCCATAAATTTAGTCTAATTTCAAATATTGGTTAGCAGTAAAATTATAAGAGATTAGGTTGGGCCATGATTGGTGTAAGACTTTAATTGAACTTCCCTAGCGTATTTATGGGCTAATTATTGCACATGACCAAAAACAAATAAACATTCACAAGCTAGCCAACTTTTTCCATAATTAATTTACTTCATTTCCTCCATAACAATATACATACCTCATGACCTTACAATAATGTCAAAATTAGTAATTGAATAATATTCGAACACCGTAGCTTGATTTAGGCGCGATTAATAATAAATTATCGTGACTATGGGTACGGTTCATGTGGCATAGTCATGATACGTAAACCCCAATTCAAGTGTATGTTTCACGCGACTTGACCATAACTTCAAATAATAATAAAAATAAACATGTTGTAAATCGCGGGTGCGTTTCACGTGGCGCGGTTCGCAATGTGTACCAAAACGGCAAATGTGCGACATCGTGACTTGTTCAAATAAATTTCATAAATATTAAAAAGCGGTAAAAGACAAAAATGCACAATGGGTTTAAAACATATAATAAATCAAATAATTACGTCAAGTATTAATTGTTAAGCGACCGTGCTAAAACCACGGAACTCGGGAGTGCCTCACACCTTCTCCCAGGTTAACAAAATTTCTTACCCGGTCTTCTGTGTTCGTGGACCAAAAGTAAGAGTCAAATTTTCTCGATTTGGGATTCTAAAATAAATCGGTGACTTGGGACACCATAAATTATTCCAAGTGGCGACTCTGAATAAATAAATAATCTCATTTCGAATAATGTCACTTAAATTAAAAAAACTCTCTATCCGCTATCCCCTCGGAAAAAAGGAGGTGCGACAATATATATATATATATATAATAAAATAAAAAAGGCTTCACACCATACAAGATTTTTATTCAAATAGCAATTAATTGTACTAGGAAGTTCTAGTTTCAAATGAATTTTGGACATTTAGCGGTAAAAATTTTACAGGACGCTTATTTGGTTGCTTTCATTTAACTTATACTCATTTTTTTTTTAAAGTTTAACTGGTATCGAGTGTAACCGCACTTCAGATTTCTTCCACTTTTCAAGCTTCTTCCGCTTCTCATATTCTCATATTCTCCTTTAGAAATTTTTCTATAGGTTATGCTGTATTTGCTGAGGAACCCAACAGGGTCTATTCCTTTCTCGTTATCCGACTGCTCCTTTGTTACCTTGCCAGTCGTTGTTTGTGCTATAAGACGAGTTTTTCTCAAAGATAAAAAATTTGAATTGAATCCGTCAAAGAGAGTATGGTTGATGCTAATTAGTAATTCCTACGGTTTAAGGGAGAAGAAGATGAAGTATTTACCCTAGAAATCTGAAGTTAGACCGTTTCAAGCGAACTTCAGATGCGTTTCTGAAATTGTATTGAAGCGGTGGAAGAATTTTAAATCCGATTTTTTTAGTTGCATTGAACCGGTGGAATAAGAACTTCAAATCCAAGTGTGAAGTTGCACTTTGAAGCAATAGAAAAAATTCGGTAGCTTACAAAATCCTACATTTGTAACTTAAGATGTGAATTTTGAAGTGTGGTGCTAAGTGAGTTAATATTGTAAATTTTTATTCAGTGAGAATATGACTTCAATAGTGGCCCAACATCAGGTATATCTTGGTAAAACTTTCGCGGGTATCCTATTTGGTCACCCCTCTATAACTTGTATCCACTTTTTAAATTTTTTTTTTTAACTAGAAGTATAGATAACTTCAAGCTTTTTTCTCCTCCTCCTCCTTCTTTATGAAAATAAAGGTGAATTTATATGGTGTTTGCGAGCATATTTTAAGGTGGTTTACGGTGTTTTGCAGTGGTGAGTTGTTGTGGCACTTTATTTTTTACTACCGCTTATGGTGTGAGCATATTTTAAGGTACTTCTTCTTCTTCTTCTTCTTCTTCTTCTTCTTCTTCTTCTTCTTCTTCTTCTTCTTCTTCATTGCACAATGGGTTTGTTAGATTTGTTGTTTGATAAATTGATGATTGAGGTTTGTTCTTGATGATATTTGGAGGTTATCTTTCAAATTTAAACTCATTTGGAGTAGATCTAAGTGTAAATCGTGTATTGGATTGTTGAAATTCGAAGAACAAGTTTCTGTTTCTGGGCAATTTGCATTTCAGATCTATTTGGCCTTAAGTGCATGAAAATATTGGTTGCACTTCAAACCTATTTGGCATTAAGTGCATCTGAAGTGCGACATTTTTACTTCAGATCTATTTGGCCTTAAATGCATGAAAATATTTGTCGCACTTCAAACTAAAAAAAATTTCAAGTTTAGATCCAATAAGTCTGAGTTAATCTTAAAGTGAATAGGTTTGCAAAATTTTGTGCAAAGTGAGTATAACTTTAATGGTGACCCCAAAATTGGGTATAGATGCAAATGCTAACTTTCCCACTTACTGCTTCAATAATAGAATGGGCCTATAAGACCTTATATAGTACAACTCTTTTCCTTGGTGTCATGTGGAGGCATTTTTTTGGTTACGAGGGTCATTTCTGGTAGAAATGGCAACTATTTTACATTTCAAATAACACATATGGGACCTGAAATTATATTCAAAAATGGTACTAGAAGATTGCATGATTGTCTTGTTTCTTTTGGTGACAGCTTTCCCACACAATTGATTATCTTCATTTACTTCAGCACTAGACCAAAATTTTTCACCCCAAGTACACTAGAAAATCAATTTTAAAAAACGTTTTAATTACCCACATTGGGTGTTTACACCACACCATACTAATATTATCATGATTAATAACCAAGGTGAAAATGTCAATTAACTAACTATGATTTAATGATAACCATATTTGTGAATACATATCATATATTCATTGATTTGGAGTAAACACGAAAACCTCTTGCACTTTTTTGTGGCCCCCTTTCAGCAACTTTAATTTTAGCCCAAAATACAGGCGTTATATGGTACTCTCCTTGCATCGAGTGGCAAAGTTTCAATGTAATGCTTAAGGATGCAAAGAAGTTTTTAACTCAAAAATTCACTTCCTATTTCTTTGATTCAGTTATCAAATACAGTCACCACAAAGCATGGTTTAACCACTGATAAATGTTCAAAAATGTCAAAAGTACAACCCAAATTTTGTTTCACCTTAACCTTTAATCGTTGCCATTCAATTACAAAAACTATTCAAGTCCATTTACACAAGGAAATTTTAGAACATAAAAACAGGTTTAGAATCAAGCAAATACTGCAAGAAATGCTTGAAAGGTCCTTAGGTAAGAACAAAACATCAAGATAGAAGAATAGCATATCTTCATCAAATCATACAGTTGAACAAGCTAATATAAGTTATAAGTGACTGTAAAATCATTAAAAAGCTGGCAAATTTACAGCTGAAGTTGGCTTCTAAAGACTACTGATAAACAAAGGCATGTTAACATGCACAAAATTTTAGAAGGGCAGTGAGTTTATATGTTCTTAACAAGGAGACGACAGTTTCATGTGCATCCGTTGCAAAATGACCATTTCGCTAGCACACAACCAACCGAGTGTGCAGTACATCTTAGAGGCCAACAGTTCTGGCTGATACCTCACTCAAACAGAACAAAAATGACAAGGAGCGGTCACATAACAGCAGCTAAAGCAGGAAGGAGAGAATCAAGGTGAACCCGACACCCCAGGGAATAGTTCAGATATTTTATTGAAGACATCCATCACCTATGACCATATGTGCAAATATATGCATTAGGTATTTATCAAATGTATATATGAGTATCTAAAACATACATGGAACGTAATATGCATTAGATATTTCACGTGATGACTGCTCTCGTGTAGTGAAGCAAAAATTTCAGACAGCCAATAACATATGCAGACTTCATACTCAAAATTAAGATCAATAGACAAGAAGACATGTATCGGATGAAACTACGTTCTCACCTCCTTGTCGTTTTGATACTTTGCGATACTCAGTGGATTCTGAGAACACTGCAATAATCATAAAAGTCAGAGTGCACACACTTCAGGCCATAAAAGTGCATCTCTTTGAAACTTCAATAAATTCAAGATTAGATTTTTTAGAAAAAAAAAGTTAAGACAGATAGGAGCAAAAAGTGCATACATCCATGATGGCTGCTTGAACTCTTGGATTTTGGAAAGCCATAGCAACATCAGGATTAGCCATAATTTTCGAAATGACTTCCTCGGGAGTAAGCCCTATTTGATCTGCAATTTATAAAAATAACTAAATATGCAAAAGGAAAGTGCAAATCATATCATTTGTTAGTTTTGGCTATAGCAACTGCATGTAGAATTAGAAGTCTTCCAGACAGAAATCAAAAGGCAAAAAGTTAACTACTAGTGCAAGGTTACCAAGTCAAATTAGTAAATCCATCCTGTTTTATCAAGCTGCATATTAAGAAACAAATGGCAATGTTTCTTCAATATAAGCTCCACATGGGAGGAGTAATAGCATAGCCTAACCAGGAGGGGGGGGAGGGGGGCTTGAGGGCAAATGCCACACATTTGATCCGGAAGATGACTGGCTGTGAAATCAACTTGTGAAGTATCAAAAATATTGTATTTTCACAGAAAAAGAGTTACTGGCGGTTTAATGCTGCGAGCTCGTCCAAGACGGAGAGAAAGACAGATTTAAAAGAATAAAAAGAAATAGCAGGATTCAGGGAGTAATATTAGTTTTCTTTATAAGATGAGGTTGCTAGACTTACCCGTGGTAAGCAATCTGCATGTTCAACTATATTGGAGGCTCTTTCAACTGGGAACCAATAGGGAGGGATACTCCTCGAGAGATCTCACATACAACATCACTACAAGGCCTCTAAATTACCCGCTTCAACACATTAAATCAGACGTAAAAAAGATGGTTTGAGACTAGCCCTAATGGAGTTCTAAGCAGTTATTTCTGCACCACACGTCATTAAGTATGCTCATTCACTTTTCATTTATGCCTAAAAAGCCTATAGTTTGTCCCGAAAAGACCACTCATAACATTAATGTCGTGTCCATTGAATATCTCAAAGAGTTTCTCCTCTGACTGCGACTTGTCACTATAAACTTGTAAAGCAATAGCAGAAAAGGAGTAACATTCTTTCCTCTTTTATATTAGAATAGCAACTTCATCAGAAGACTCTCATTATAAAAATTTCTTGTATTAAGACCCCATCAGGATAAAAGTCTGTTCTATATTTCTCCTGGATGAGATGGGTCATTTATCATGATAATACACGCAAAACATATATCGACGCTCAGAGGAATCCAGCTTTTGTCTAGACCCTATAGTCCCACCGCAGGATCAGAGAGCTATGGATATTAATGTTGCAAGTAGACCACGAAAAGAAGAAAATAACTAAAACTTACCAAATTGTTGCTTAATTTCAGGGCTGCTAAGATCAAAATTCTTCAAGGAATCCACCATGCGGTTGTCCCATTCTGGGTTTCCACCCATGTTATTCCTGGGAGGGGCAAATGATGAAAACCCTGATAAGCTTTTCATAGACATAAAAAGAAAGTTGTTTTAACACTGGAAATCCCTACCAAACCATAAATCAACAGATTATTTAACATTTATGTTCTCTTCCTCCTTTCTTTTCAAAATTGAGACCAAGACATACATAAAGGCAAGCAGATTGACAAAGAGTAGGTGGTCCCAAGCCCAAGAATATTTGAATCCAGACAGATAATTAATATCAGATGATATATATCGTTCCTTTTTATGATAGAATTGCAATTAGATGGACAAAGAATCAACAAGATGAAAAGGGTCCAACATGTACCAGTAAAATACATATATTGGGATGGAAAATATTTTCATGCAAGCTGAGAAGTTTAACCATATGAGGGCAGAAGCAAAAAGTCAAGTCTTTTTTCTTTCTTTTTTTGATAAGTGAGAAAAAAAAGGTCAAGTCTAGTTCGCACAAGTTCAACAAAAGCCTTGTTACTGCAGTAAATAAAGAGCAGTCCAAATACATCAGATCGAGCAGAGCTACACCAGAATATGTTTTCTTATACTTAAAGTAGTTATAGAATGGCATTAGATTCTATTTAAAAAGTTTTTGTGACAATGCTCATGGCAAAGCTCACCCGATGGCTGGGATACTAAATAGAATATAGTGCCAAACAGAGATTTCAGAAAAATAAATGACAATACAAGTACTGAATTTCGGTACAGAATATAGGGAAATATGCACTTGAAAGACAATTGAACCAGACTTACAGCATGTCCTGCAACTGTTGACGGTATTGTGGATTTTGTAGCATCCCTGTCAGAAAAATAGATGTAACACCCTCTTAGCTTATTTTTATCTGATAGAGATAGTAGATAAAGAAGCTTGAAAAATTATATCAATGAATCATATCATTATATAAATGCGGACTGTCATTTACCTCGACCTAATTAATGTATTCCTTTTTCTTATTTTAATCTTAAGGTAGATTTCTCTCACTACCAATGCTAGAAAGTTTCGGTTTTTTATAGCAAGTTATTAGATTGAAATCAACAAGGTTATAATGATGAATATCATTTTTACCCACTAACTTTTTTGTTGGAAAGGCACTAAACAGCCCTTCCCCTTTGCGCCTTTATATGCAATAGAAGAAAACTAGATAGTTGTATTTAGAATTAGCCAGACCGTATGAAGTATGACCTTTGTTCTAAAGGCCTGGCGAGTTACCTTTTTTTTTTAGTTTCAAGTCTCACAATAAATCAGAAAGACAAGTGTTCCCTGGTAAGATGAGAACACAGCAAAAAAAAAAAATTAATGGTATTTAACTCTTGTTCTCAATGATGCTACAACTTAGCAATTCACACAGAAACAGTCATTGACAAAAGAAGAATTGAATTTTACTCTAAAACCTGAGCCATGAGTTGATTGATAAAAGTTAACACAAACCAAAAAAAGAGAAGTTACATAATTTAGGCAATGCGTTACTGGGTGCATTGTCTGCACTTACATCCTTCAAGAGATCCATTAATGGTCAAAATTAAGGGTAGTAGCTGGGAAAGCATAGTTCATATGCATAGAAAAGAGCATCAGATGGCAGCTTACATTTAAATGTTGTAGGATTCCTCATCTCCTCCGGTAGATAGCTGCACCAAGTATCAAATGAAATGTTAGTTCTCGTCAAAATAAAGCACAAGTAATTTATACATACAAAACATGTCACATAAGATGAAAGGTCTGCGTATGGTCACAAGAAAAGCACAATAGAATGAACATAGAAGAAAAAACGTCACTTTAGATAAAACACCGCATTTGCCAACCTTGTATACAATCTAGTACTTTAATATGCATTAGCCAATTTATTCAGGGTTTTCTTAATTACACTTTTCCGGTCAATCCCAATCCACATCATTAAACACTTATTGCCAACAACCATCTTAGGTAACGTTTAATATTTTAAGTCCTACTCCATAGACCATCTAAATATCTTTTCAACACCATCCTCTAAGCGTCTCAATTCTCAAGTTAGTTCACTTCCTTCCATTATTACCAAAGTATAGCATGTTTGGCCAAGCTTCTCCAAAGCCAAAAACACTTTTTTCAAAAAAATGCCTTTTTCAAAGTTGAAGTGTTTGGCCAAGCTTTTAGAGGGAAAAAAAAACGCTTTTGAGTAGAAGGAGAAGCAGAAAAAAGTAGCTTCTCCCGGAAGCACTTTTTTGAAAAGCACTTTTGAGAAAAATACACTTAGAAGCACTTTTCCAAAGCTTGGCCAAACACTAATTGCTGCTCAGAAGTGTTTTTCAAATTAATTAGCCAAACACAAACTGTTTCTCACCAAAAATACTTTTGAAAAAAGTACTTCTCAAAATAAGCTGATTTTTGAAGCTTGGCCAAACAGGCTAGTAGTCTACATCACACTAACAGCCTATCGTACTTTCCTACCCTGTTAATTGAACACAATAATGAAAGGATATTCTCCCTGCTATGCCTTAGAGAGATTTAAAACTTAAATTCATACATAAGAACTTTGACTTCACTAGAAGTTCATTACTTCTTGATCGATAATGCAATACATAGTAGCATTGTGCAACTGAAACTAGAGTTTCGACCAATAAGGTACTATAATTAATTTGTAGTTAACAACAGCTTTACTTCACGCAAATTAAAATTCATCGACAAGGCCCATCCCGACAGCACATAGTAGTACAGAATAGCAAAAGAGTTAACTTGGGTAGAACTTTAAAATCCTAGAATATTCAGGTCATACCTAAGAAAAATTTACTTTCTCATTTGTATTCTTTCAGCTTTATCTTTGCTAGAGCTCCAGTTGACAGCACTACAGTATGAAATCAACGGGAATCATCACAAGTCACAGATGAATCAGCCTTTGGATGCTGGGTCCAGATGTCACAACCCAAGCACATGTTACATATTTTCTGCTTTGGCTTAATAGACCTCACGAATTTGTCCCTTGGACTACACTACGTTGAGCCCAAAAGCACGCGTACTATGTGAATTTATGCTATTTGCTACATACTTTTTCCTCCTTTCTGATGAGGAATTTGCCTAAGATGTCATATGCGTCCTTTCTCCGGAAGCTTGTCAGCTTAGAAGCCTACTATTATTTCTCCTTGACCCGTCCTCCTCACTAAGGATTTCCCCCCATCATACTATGAGAGTTTAACTCTTATAACATATTTGTCACAACCCAAGCCCATGGGACGTATTGTCCTCTTTGACCCAACAGAGCTCAGAGATGTGTCCTTAGGACTTCCCTTTGGAGACTTGCCAACTTAGAATCCTGCAAGTCCTTCTCCTTGATCTGCCCTCCATTATGAGCATCACACCAGACATTATTTTTGCCCATAAGGATAGAATGAACAAGATATCTTATCTAAGGTTTTACAACAAAATTTTCTATGTTAAAATTTCAATAGCATGACGTAGGACGAAAAGGAATTCAAATGTTCTAATGAGTCAAGGAAGATATCATTCAGAACGCTAAGTAATCTAGACATTGCAAATATTCAAGTTAATCAAACAAAACTAATAGAGCATAACAGAAAAGGTACATGCTATCTTACGGGTAAACCATCTTCTGCACTGTTGGATCTTCCATCATTTTCTCCAGAGCATCCACTGACATTAGCGGGTTTGATTTTTCTGTTCAAGAAAGAATATCATGCAAAGGTTTCCACTGGCTGAGAAGCAGAGAGCATGAAAGGAAATTTTATTTGTTTTCCCATAAATAAAAAGTCGAAGGGAAATTAGGCCAGAAGAAACATTTTCTTAATAATAAACAGACATGATCAAATAAGCAGTGGAGTATGTGCCATTTGAAACCTCCAACTTCAAAACAAATAATGCACCCAAAATTTTCATCCATCCAAAAATCCATAATAAAACAAAGATATAATGTAAGAAATAGGTCATTTTCCGTGGAATATGCCCGTTAAAGCAGTTTCCATTAATTACGATAGTTCTACACAGGTTTCTAGAGAAGGCAATATTCAGGTCATTACAAAGACTACAGTTTCTGACTGGCTGTTCATGCTTTTTTGCCTGCATCTGATCGATGCAGTATCTCATACAACATGGATCCATAGACTGACAAGTGTTTAACCACTTCTAAATTCTAATTGTACATAGATATGATCGTGCCTTTATGCCTTATTGGATTAGGATACATATTGAAAACACAAAATGTAATCTCTTAAAGTCTTGTACCCTGTTGATTTACCAAAATACCTCTATGTATCCAGGTAGTGCTACAAACATACTGAATGTACTTTTGACCTGATGCATGAATGATATTTGCAGTATGACAGCCATGCCTTAAGGGCAGGACGAGCAGATGATTTACCAGTTGATGAGGTACTATCAGATGTATTTGCACCAAAACCGGTACTGTCAGATGTATTTGCACCAAATCCCGACTTTGAAGCAGCCCCATTTTGAGTTACCTTATAGACATTAAAAAAACTATTGAAGTACGATTGTTATATGACACCATATTCTCAGATAATAGCTCTACCGACTCACCTGATCAACAGTTACTGAAGCTGTCTCATTTGATTCTTTATAATTTTCGAAAGCACCCTTTTGGAATGTTTCATCGGGAGATATGTCAATAAAAGCTGCAGAGAAGTTCCATTAATAGATATAATATCAAAACCAGCAAACCTAAATATCTTTGTAAGAGTAATACGAAATGCATCACTATCCCAAAGTGGTACTAACTTGGGAAATAAGAGAGAGGATGAGCATTCTTATAATTATGGTACAAACAAAAGTGAACTCCCCTGACATCATTAATTCCTTTTATGGACCATTTCTCGATTTGTGTGTGACATCCTTGCGCTGGCAGGGCCATGATAATCTTCTCTATATTTGTTCCAATTTTATCGGATGTCCCCACTACAACTGAACTCATGTATCCATTTCTACTGTCCCACAATGGATGTTAGCATTTAAGAAAAGCTGTCAGGAAAAGGATACAGTTGCAAAACCTGCTTTGTTTCCACACAGCATTCTGCTCCTTTTCTTTTCCTTTTTTTTTTTGAAGAGGTGGTTAATCTGGGATATCAGTGGAGTCTAAAATTTGGTTCTGGTGACGGACTGTTGACAAATGCAGGCCAGAAATCTTTTGATTATTGAGGCATTTATCAAAACAAAAATCATGATTGAGGCACAGATAAAAGAAGTTGTTAAACTGATTTAATTTAAGCTCGAAGAAATGGAAAAGGAACCTTTTTCCCCTAGCTCAATCCTTTTACGCTTTAATGTAGAGCTTTTCCCCAATCCAGCATTCCCCTGCTTGCCTCTTGTCAGCAACGGACTCTAGTAATTTCATGAGGGGGTTAGGTTTCTACAGGAGGGGGTGATAAGGGCTTAGGGTTTGTACACTTGCAGAACCACAGCAAAGCTGGCAAAACGGGGTGATGTGGATGAATTCTCATTTAGAAGATCAGAAGTTCACGTAATGACCACATCATGGTACTCCAGATTCTTGAGCTGTAGATGGTTGAGGGGTAGTGTTTGTTGCTGACAACTCCAAAACCAGAAACGAAGTTGAAAACTTTTCTGGTATGGAATCGTAGTCTATAATATAATTAGAATTATGATTTAAGCTTACCCATTAACTAGTGATGTTTTTAATATCAATGGCTAATTGCTGGTTAATTTTAAAATTTAGACGATAACTTGCTAATTTAAGATAGTAATAGTGGCCTCACTGATTTACTCCAATATCTTTCAGGTTAATGAGACAAATCTAAGTTAAGGTTGATCAAAGCTTGGAACATACAAGGCTTTGAACGCACAAGGCTTTTTAAGGGTAAGTGTCAAAAGAGGCATTCGATGAACCTGCCTTGTAGCTAGAACTGCTTTTTTTTCTATATAAAAAAAAAAAGCAAAAGCTAGAAGTAACTATCAATTATATTACCATTTTTCTTTGGTACCCTTTCAGCTTCTGTATCATTCTTCTTGACATTTACAGCTGGAGGTTCCTCCACTTTGGTTGCGGACACATCAACAGTAACCGGCTGAGATGCAAATGAAGCTGATGATGCAGGTGGTGTAGGTGATGAACTAGCTGCACCTGACATTGGAGGTGGTGGTGGGAACGGAAAAGGTGACCCAGGTGAAAAAGCAGTGTTACTAAATGGACTATTCTGGTTACTATTCATTTGCCCCATCATTGTTTTGAATGCTTGCTGCATTGCGTACTTCTGGAGGAATATGCAGGAGTAGTTAGACATATATGAAAGATCTGGTTTTATCGAATTTCTATAGCTAAACCAATGAAAAAGGGTTTCCTTTGAGCAACGGCAAAGTTATCTCCGTGTGACTCTTAGGTCACGGGTTCAAGCTGTGGAATCAGCCACGGGTGCTTGCATTAGGGTAAGTTGCCTACCTCACACCCTCTTTAGGTGCGGTCCTTCCCCGGACCCTGCGTAAACGCGGGATGCTTCGTGCACCGGGTTGCTCTTTTTTTCTATAGCTAAACCAACTACAACATCTGACATTTGAAGAATCTGAAAGTAGTTTAAACACTATTTTCCGCCATAAAGAATAAAAGAGCAACCACCGGATTTATGTTTACCTGAGCAAGTATTGTATATACAATCCGGTTTTGACTCATTAGCAGGAATAATTTAGTTGTTTAAAATGAGGAAAATGCCAAGCTAATTATCTTAAAGCTCACAGATACAAGAACAAAATCAACTAAATGAAACAGCAAGAGTTAGGACTCTCAAACAAAAAGACAAGTATAGTGACATAGCTAGAAAAATAATTAAGGATATTATTGGCCTTCCAAAACCAGATTTGCAATTATTTGCAAGAGACGGAACATGGTTTGAATTACTTGCAAAGCATGAAACTGACATGTAAATTGCAGGCACCATCAACTTACGCATAGTTCCCATTCTTTTCTTGCTTATATGCTTTTTGGCCCTTTCTTCTTAACATGTGGTTAATTCTATAACACATTATTGCTCAGAAGGTATGTCCCATCATGTCCATGTCAGATTATCGACAAGTTACGTGCATATTTGCATCTAAAGGCTAAACTCTCTAGCTGTCACTCTGTTAGTAGGGCCATAAGAAATAACAGAATTAGACAAGCATCAAATCCATGCAAATTTTAATTAAAAAGTACTTGCCTTTAGGTATGAAGCCACCTGCAATATATTTCAAAAAATCCAGTAAAGAGTTAGTAAAACAAAACAAAATGAATAAACAAGAGTGCAACAAATAAAATCAAGAGAATTATCCTTCCCACCCATGAGAAAAGTGCTGAGAGCCCAACACCAACTCCAATCCAAAAAAGAGGAGACCCTCTGTAGACACAAAAAAACAACAATGAATAAGTAACAAATCAAAAGATATTAATTATCAATGCAGATGCAAACAGTATAAGAATAACGTGTAAAGCAAGAAACTGATAGGCAAAGTTGTAGACAAGATAAAACATATCAAATGGGGAATAATACAAATTATTACACTTGAGACGATGGTGATGGAGCTGAAAATTGTGGATTTACACCAACTGAAGAGGTCTGCTGGCCACCTGAAGTTGTGCTAGCAAAACAATCTCTCCCTATTTTTTCTGGCACTGCATAGAATCAGTACAAAGGGAGGTTAAGGCTTAAGAAGCAGCAGAATTAATAACAAGAATATAACATTAAAAAGTCCCAACAATAGTAAGCCCCCGTTTGGCCATAGATTTTGTCAAGTTTTTCCAAATTGTTTTTGGCAAAACATGTTTGTTTATAGATTTTATCCATATTTTGGCAGATTTTAAAAACAAAATTTCCAAATCCCAAAACTAGATCTAAACCTGTTTTTGGCCCAAAATATTATTGTTTGATTTTTTAACAATTTTAAAAATTACCCCAAAAATTTGTATTTTATAAAAAAAACACCATCTATTATGACCCAACTAATCCACCAGCTAATTACTATCATTTTCTTTTGGATTGATGGATCTTGTAATATTATTGCAATTTGACGAATTATTGTGGTTGGTAATTGTGTTATTAGCATTTGATATTAAAATATCAGGTTATGGTTTTAGGATAGTGTATTATGTAGTTCATTATAAAAATTATAATTTTGTGCCAAACTTATCTACGTTCAGGACTATGGTTTGGGATAATGATAATGAATGGCATCAATGAATGTTCTGCATATACAGGATAAGCAAGTTTGTTTGTTGGGTATTGTTGGGTATTTTTGATAGTTTTTAGAACTTATGGGTATAAGTAACATTTCATGTTTTTTCAAAAAAACAAAGTGAAATATGTTCTGAAAAATTATGTCCAAACAGATTTTCATCTTCAAACCAAACTTCACCCAAATCAGATTTTTTAAAACAAATTTGGGAATCTATGGCCAAACACTAGCTAAGAAACTTGGGACAAGAGAAGTGACTGTCCCTTCCAGGTGATACTCCTTGAATTATTCTTCACGATATAGCAGTTCTATGAATAGTATGTCTGTTTCCAACAACAAGCTCTTTTTTATTTGGTCATCTAGCCAGATATAAAGCATATCAAAGTTGTAGCAGCAACAACCTCTGAGAAATTTCACATTACCCATAGAAACATGACGCCAATGAGCTTAAGCGCAATAACCATCTTGTAATATATTTTAAAACAAATGTCTTATTGGAAAATTTGATCTGGCAATTGAATCGGGCCAACAGTAACTTTTTCTCTGACAGAAAAAGATATCACATATTGGAATCATTCTTTCAACAAGTAAAACCCATCCAAATTTCAAAATGCATGTTTCTTAAAACCCTAAAAGCGTTTTCAAAATAGGTTTGAAAAATACAAATGTAAAAAAGCTAAGATGAAAATACCGAAGAAAAGAAAGAAAAATATTATCTGATGTCAATATTTTCCTTTTCTTTTCTTCGGTATTTTATTTTTCAAACCTGTTTTGAAAACGCTTTTCTTGTGCCGAGAGTCTATCGGAAACAACCTCTCTACCTCAAACGAGGTAGGGGTAAGGTCTGTGTACACCCCACCCACTGGGTATGTTGTTGTTGTTGAATGGAACATTAGCTTGTTTGAGATTTATAACCACATTTGATCTCTTAAATAAAGTTACTAGACAAATAAGATGCTCTACTTGTGATACTTTAGAGGACACTTTTATCTTTAGACCTTTTCTCCTTTTCCTTTTTTTCCCTTTATCCAAGTGATGTGTATGCATTGGATAGACTATTGGAGCGCTCTGTTCTTGCGTGCCTAGTTCAAGCCCTAAAGGTATGATTTCAGAAGGTATATTATTACAGCAGCATAACTTAAGCCCTATGATTTTAATGATGACAACAATCTTTACCTGGAAAAGGATATGTCTGTCACTAAGAAGTTAAGTTTTGAATGCAGGCACGAAAATATGCAAGTTAGATCAGGTGCAAATCAGTCAAGGAAAATCAACAACAGGCTGAAAAACAAGTCGCGTACAAGAAAACTAAGCTATGATTGATGGAAGAAAATGATTTTCTAGAAGGCGACCAAATTATTCCTCCAATGGAAAGCGAGATTCAGCAGTCGTGTTTCAAGAACACAATTCACCAATCACCCCCACCCCTTGAGTTTTCACACAAAACTCGAGAGTGAGTTTTCACCAATTTAGGAGAATTGAAATAATGGAAACAGCTCGAGAATGAGTTTTCACCAATTACGGGAAAATGATGCAGAAACAACTCAAAATAGGAAAATCTTTCCTCCTAGAGATGTGAGCTTTTAGCCATATTTTTATAGTTTAGGTTGAGATTTATGTACTGTTTCTTTTTTACAGGCTACTCTGAGGCTTAGAATATTTATATCGGCAATTAGGTGTTCTGCAGTAAAATTGCATGTAATCTAGCCAATTCGACTATAGGTGAAGTCCAACTTGTCTTAAAAATCAACTTACAACAGTTTCTTATCCTGTTAACAATTCTAAAATATGGGGAAGCTGGAAACTTAGATAATTATGTAATCTTTCTGGTCAAATGAATTATAATAGGATACATGTGAGCTTCAGATAAACACACACATACACACAAACATCTGGGTAATGAACTTCTACTAAAAGAATCAATTTTTAGACAAAAAGATATCAGAATTATGCAGTTTCAAGTTATTGAATAAACCAAAAAAGTACCTCACAATACCAAAATTTCAAAAGGTTATCTTCAAAGACAGCTCCACTTCTACTATAAGTTGCAATAAGGCTTCAGATAAACACATATATACACACAAAAAATCACTAAAAGATCAATTTTTTACATGAGTAGAAATTAGAATTGTGCATCTCCCAACCATTAAATAACCCCGAAAAAAACTCATAATACCAAAATTTCAAATAATTAACTTCAAAGACAGCTCCTTTTGGGTAATGAACTTCTAGTCTAAAAGATGAAATAAAGCTTCAAATAAACACAGAATATATAAAGGACATTGAGGACTAGTATAAAGAAGGAGTATATATTACCAATCTTTTTGGTGAGTCTTGGACCCTGAAAACAAGAGACAACTTCAAAACAAGTAGTGGGTCTGACAATTCTTGCATTCTTTGAGGGTCTTTTGGGTAGATGAGGAAGACCAAAGAAGGGTTTGCTGGTAATTACTGAATTCCTTGGATTTGAAGAGAGACCCAATACCATTTTCGGTGATGAAACTATTCCTATGTTCTCCATCACCTTGAAAAAATACTGAATAAAAATTTGCTGCTACTTCAGCTTATTACTATAGAGAAGGAGAGCAGAAGTGCAAAAGGGTCTCTCCTATTTGGCTTATTTTTGGAGGTTCCCGAAGAAGAGAGAGACAGTGAAGTGAGATATCGGCAGGCAGAAGAACAGTGTTAAGAATTGAAAACGGAGCGGGTTATATGGATAGGTTTTGCAGCTTCTTTTTGCCCCACCCGTGTATAAGGCTTTCTTTTGGACGTCAAAGTAGTAGTCAAAGCTAAGAGATACGGAGAACCAAGAGGGTCGGGAAAATCGCACTGTATAGCCGCTGTAAAAATAATAATCAAAAAAATATATAAAATTTATATATTTTTTATATATATATATACATTATGTATATTATATACAAAATTTATACAAATTTTATATATTTTTTCGGCTACCAAATGTAAATAATTTCTGATGCAGACTAAAAATGATAATACCCCTAAGGGGTCGAAGGATAAGGAAAAATAATTTTGGGTTAAAAATTAGTAGTATTGCTTTATATCTTGTTTGATTACTGATTTTGAGATAAGTTATTCCAATATTAAAAATAGTACTGGAATAACTTATACTTGCCAAATGTTGGAACATCAATTCAGGATAAGTTATCCTAGGATAAAGCAGTAACATTGATAATCTTACGATTAATACAACATATCAAACAGTCAATAATAAATAATATCAGAACAATTATTACCAGCATAACTAGCTAATCTGAACATAATTAATCGTAGCATAACTTGTCTTCAAACCAAACGGCCCCTAAAAGTTAATAAGTTTATTCATCTTGTGATTAATGTGTGAGTAATAATATTTACAGAAAAGGGTCAAATATACCCCTCTGTTTTATTGTACCCTGCGTTTTATAAATACACTAATAATAAAACGGAGGGTAAGTTTAAATAATTTTTGATAGTAGAAGGTATACTTAACCCCTTTCCGTGATATTTTATGAATGAGAAACATGCATGCCTTGGGTTATGTCGAAACCCTTGTTAGGTTGATTATTTCCAGAAATTGAAAGAAATGAAGAGAAAGAAAACCCTAGATCGGGTGAGATGAGAGAGAATAAGAAGAATGTTTTTATTTCATCATTTGTGTAAAATGAATCTGTTACCAAAATTAATAAATCACCCATACTATAAAAATGTGCCTAATATACTAATGGGCCAGCTGTACATATTGGGCCCATTACTACTTATCAACCATTGGGCCTCTCTTCATATGTGCTCTATTCAGCTCAACACCCCCACTCAAGCTTGAGGGTGTTGACACCCCAAGCTTGCCAAGCAGATGATGATGAGTGGTGCCTGGAAGGGACTTAGTGAGAATGTCAGCAAGTTGAGAAGAAGAAGAAATATGATGTAAAGTGATGAGACCAAATTGTAGGATATCCCGAACATAGTGACAATCAACTTCAATGTGTTTAGTGTGTTCATGTAATACTGGATTCCTGGCTATATGCAAAGTAGCTTGGCTATCACAAAACACAGGAACAGGATTGGAAATAACCAACCCAAGATCAGCCAGCAATCGAACAAGCCATGAAATCTCAGCAACCACTTTGCGTAGAGCTCTATACTCTGTCTCAGCAGATGAGAGAGATATAGTAGGTTGTTTCTTGCTTTTCGAAGAGATAGGACAACCCCCTAAGGTAATGTAATACCCAATGACAGACTTTCGAGTCTGGGCACAAGTGGACCAGTCAGAATCAGAGTAAGCTAAGAGAGAAAGATCAGTAGACTTAGGAAGGAAAATACCCAAATCAGGAGCATTCATCAGATACCTCAAAACATGTATACCAGCCAGCATGTGAGGAACTTGAGGAGCTTGAAGAAACTAACTAAGGTGTTGGACTGAGTATGCAATATCAGGCCTTGTATGGCATAAGAAATTGAGCTTGCCCACAATCCTTCTGTAGATGCTAGGATCAGAAATGGGCTCCCCCATATTAGAAGATAGTTTGATGGAATGATCAAGAGTAGTATTGACAGGAGTGAAATGATCACAGTGAAACTCCTCCAATAGATCATTTGTAAATTTGTGTTGACACATCAAGAAACCTTGGGGTTGTTGGAGAACTTCCAAACCCAAGAAATAGTAAACACAACCTAAGTCTTTGATTTTGAAAGTAGCATCCAGAAAAGCCTTAAGAGCATCCAATTCAAAAATATCATCTCCTGCCAATAAGATGTCATATACATACACTGCTAAGACTATCAAGGAGCCACCAGAGGACTTTGTGAACAATGAATAATCATTTTTGCTGGAAATATAACCTCTGGAACACAAGGCTTTAGACAATTTAGAGAACCACTGTCTGGAGGCCTGTTTGAGGCCATAGAGAGACTTCTTGAGTTTGCAAACTAGTGGAGAAGAGGAGGAAGAATGACCAGGAACCATTAGACCAGGAGGCAGACCATGAAGAAAAACATTATTGACATCTAGTTGATAAACAGTCCACCCCTTTTTAGCAGCAAGAGAGAGTGAGCACTTGATAGTGGTGAATTTAACAACTGGGGAAAAAGTCTCATTATAATCTATCCCTTCCTTTTGTGTGTCACCCCTTATGACTAATCTGGCTCTGTATCTTTCAATAGTGCCATCAAATTTCTGTTTAATCTTGTACACCCACTTACAAGGAATGGATTTCTTGTGAGGAGGGAGAGGAACAACATCCCAAGTGTGGTTAGCTTCAAGAGCTTGGAACTCTTTTAGCATGGCTGCTTGCCAAGCAGGATGTGAGGCAGCCTGTTGATAATATTGAGGTTCCTGCAGCTGTAGCTCAGAAGTGGAAACCTTGGAATTTATAAAGACAGGGTTGGCAGAAAGAACAAAAGAACAGACATAATCTGGCAAGTAGGAAGGAGGGTTGGACACCCTGGTAGAATGCCTAACAAGCAAGGTGTTAGAAGGAGGAACATGAGCATTGAGAGGAGGAGAGACAAAGGAAGAAACAGGTATAACAAGTGGTTCTTGATGGTAGGAGGAACAAGTAGAAGGATCATGATGTGATTCTTGAGGTACAACAGAAATATCATCAGGAGAAGTTAGTAAAGGAGCAGTGGAAATAAAAGAGGATCTTCAAAGGAATCAGAAGAAGAAGGGAAAACAGAAGAAGATGGGGCAGAGGAAGAGGGAAAGATGTGTTCATGGAAAACTACATCTATGGGAAAAATACATAATGAGTAGAGAGATTAAGCAATTTATATCCCTTTTTCCCAAAGGGATAGCCCAGAAAAACACAAGCAACAGCCCTAAACTGGAATTTGTCTCTTCCAGATTTATGGGTAGTTGCAAAACAAAGATAGGTGATCATATGTAGGAGGAGTTCCATGCAGTTTTTCAAAAGGAGTAGCATTAGTCAAAATAGATGAATGTACTCTATTGACAATGTAGGTTGCAGTTAACACACATTCACCCCAATATTTGGTAGGGAGTTTAGATTGAAACAAAAGGGCTCTAGAAGTTTCCAAAAGATATTTGTGTTTCCTTTCAACCACACCATTTTGTTGTGGGGTGTGAGGTATAGTGGTTTAGTGTAAAATGCCATTATCAGCAAAGAAGGATATAGCCTCTGAACTACTACCTAATTCAAAAGTATTGTCTGATCTAAAAGATTGAACAAAAGACCTAAAATGGACTTTGACCATCATAGTGAAAGCTTTGATTACAGAAAAGGCGTTGCCTTTGGAAGAAAATAAGTGTGTCTAGGTGACTCTAGTAAAATCATCAACCAAAGTAATAAAATATCTGAAACCATTGTATGTATTAGTGTGGTAAGGTCCCCATATATCTATATGGACTAACTGGAAAGGTACAATTAAATGAATGTGACTATCATAGAAAGGTAGTCTTTGTTGCCTAGCCATAGGACAAATAGAACATACAAATGATTGTTTAGAAGATACTTGAGTAGAAAAACATGGAATAGATTTCAGCTTATGAAATGGCATATGGCCTAACCTTTGATGTCAAAATAGATCCATTTTATTGATAGTACTAGATGAGTTACAAGTAGAGCTGGGAAAACAAGGGATAACCTTTGCTGTAGATGAATTACAAACAGTAGAACAAGAAGCATTAGAAGAAAATGAAGGGGTAACCATACCAGGTAGCAGAAAATAGAGCCCATAAGCAGCTTTACCAATTTTCAATGGCCTCTTCAGAGAAGGGCCCTGTAGAAAACAAGAGAAACTGCTGAAGATTGCTAGACCTTTCAATTGACAAATGAGTTTATGTACTGAAATTAAATTGAATTGAAAAGAAGGAACCAAAAGAACATTGTGTAAAGTTATATCATGCCTAAGATGCAGGGATCTAGTAGAAATAACTTTCACTTTATACCCATTTGGTAAGGTGATTAAGTAAGGAGAAGGTAAAGGTTTAATATTGTTTAAAAACTATTTGTGAGGGGTCATATGATTTATGGCACCTGAATCTAAAATCCAAGAAATTCTTCCTAACCGAGCAGACAAAGAATGCATAATAGAATTTACTGCAGGAAACTGATTTACAAGGAGATTGCACACACCTGCAAAGTTGGCAAGACCAATATTTTCTCCAGGAGAAGTGGACTGAGGATAACCAGAAGAAATATTTGCTTGTTGGAAGAGAGTCAATGAGATGTTCATATTGCTCCTTGCTGAATCCATAAGCAGAGTCTGAAGAATTGTTACTAGTGCCAGTAGCAATCAAGTTTCTTGGAGAAGAATCCCCCACTTGAACACATACAGCAGACCTCTTGGACTTAGTGAACTTGAAATCAGCTGGAAACCCATGGAGTCTATAGCATTTTTTTACACTATGCACAGGCTTCTTGCAATATTTGCAAGTTACAGGAGAAGTAGACTTCTTAGACTCAAAATTTACCATCTGATTATATGGCATATTGGTGGAAGAAGATATGCCAGATGAAGCAGAGAATGAGGCTGTTGAATCAGCTGAAAACCCAGGAGCTATGGACTTAGCTTCCTTTTGATTTTCATCTTGTTGTAAAAGTGAATAAGCTTTGATGATGCTTGGATAAAGAGACATCATTAAAATGCTACTTTTGACTGTAGAGTAGGACTCATTTAACCCACTGAGAAACTGAAATAGGTGTTGGTCCTCAATGAATTTAGGAAGTGCACCACATGAACATGTTGGTCCAACATAGGCAGAATTGAGCTCATCCCAGAAACTCCTCATTCTGGTAAAGTAACTAGCTATATCAGATGTCCCTTGAGAGGTACTACTAATTTTTCTCTGATTTTGGATATATTTGGAACCATTTGACTGACCATACCTATCATTTATGTCTCTTCAGACTTCACTAACAGTGTTGAAACACATAACGCTCAGAGCAATTTCTCTAGTCAAGGAGTTAGTAATTCAAGCCTTGACCATGTTATTGCAACGCTCCCAAAAAGGATAATAAGGAGAATCAGGTTGAGGTTGAGGTATCCTACCAGTTACCAACCCTAACTTGTTTTTAGCTGAGAAAGTGGTCAACATACTGCTACGCCAAATAACGAAGCCAGTTCCATTAAATCCATAGCAGAATCACGTTAAATTTATCTATTGTCTATTTGCAATTAATGTTTAGTTAATTAATCATAATTCATACATGATCAATTGAGACGAGAATATAGATAAACTAACGATGACAAATAATAAACTTGTATATAAAGGATATTGATATGCATGCATTATATAAATTAATTACGCGTGGGTAAATTTCAACCCCAAACCTCAAGTCCCTAATGATTCAATTGATGGTGCATGTCATTCATTAATGGGAGTACTTGCTACCGTTTGTTTGCCTTTTTTTTTTTCGTTTCCCGCCCGGTGTCCAGTACCTATATTGGGGTCCGATTAAATCCGGATTCGCACCGAAAAGTTCCACATTGGGGTAAAGCGCTCCCTAACAAAAGGTGACTCCATAATCAGAACTCAAACCTGAGACCTCTGATTAACAATGAATGAGTACTTACCACTCCGCCACAACCCTTGTTGGTTGTTTGGCTTTATTTGTTAACAAATGTGTCAATTGTCCATTCTTAATGACTTCCACCACAATTCCAAATGAAGGGAGTAGCAAATTTATTAACTTAAGGGGGCTAAGAAGTGTACAACTTCAGTCATATTATTGTTCAATCTGGAAGTGTTTGATATTTTTAACTCTTAATTGGTTAAAGGCGGGTCGACTAGTAAATAGTAAAACTCATGTGCAGTCAGTTGAAAAGTAGTTAATTAGATTAGCAGGCGATATTTATTTGAAAGGAAGGGAAATAGATTATTTTGCCTTTGTATTGCTCAATATGACAGAAATGAAGACCCCTCTTCCTTGCTGTCTACATATTCTTCTCTGAGTTTCTGTTTAAATTGAGTGAAATCCATTTACATGTGCTAGATCATTGAATTGCTAGATTAGCTCAAATTAACATAACTACTACCAGAAAATTACGACTTGAGCTTTTGAGAAGTAGCATTCGTGAAAAAATATGAATAGAACTTAACAATTAGAAAATCAATCCAAGAACGAAAAAGAAACAGATCAAATATATATGATACTACTTCCCAATTATGACTACATTTACATTATTTTCATCACTTTTCACTACTTTCTAGGTACAAAAGACCAAGTATATTAATTATAAATCACACCCCATGATTTATTAGGATTACAAGAAATACAGTTTGACGCATAAAGTATCCTGTATTCACGCAGAATTCGAATGATGTGAAACTAATTCAAGCTATCAAAGCCATTAGAGCTCCTCTTTAACGGAAGGAGAAGAGTTTTTTCCTTCTTCTTTGGTCTCAATGGCGACAACTTTAGGACCCTTAATTTTGTCAGGAGACAACTTAGCAAAAGAAATAGTTAGCACCCCATTCTCAAGCTTAGCTTTGAGAGTATCAATATCAGCATTTTCGGGCAGACGGAACTGCCTCCAAAACTTCCCGTAGCTCCTTTCAACACAGTGCCAATGATCATCTTTCTTCTCTTCTTCTTTCTTCCTCTCTCCACTCACCCTCAACACCCTATTTTCCTCCACCTCTATCTTTATCTCTTCTTTCTTTAAACCTGGAACGTCTACTGTTACCACGTGTCCCTCATGCGTTTCTTTCCAGTCTACTTTTGCAACGGACAGAGTCTCGTCTCTGGTTTCTAGTCCTAAGGGTATCTGTTCCAACATTCTGAATGGATCAAGAAATGTTTCACTTAGTAGACTACTGGGAGTATTGGCCATTTGGTCCAAGAATAATGGTAGAATTGATCCTTCTGAAACTAATGCCACTTGCAATATGCAGCCAACTGAAAAGATAAAAAATGGAATATTATTTTTGCTGAGCCTCATCCTTGCAAGCTTTGACGATCTTCTTCGTTTTCTTTCTCTTTTTGTGTTTGGTTCTGTGATGTGGTAGATGATATTAATATCCACTGGCTAGCTAGTTTGTTTGACTGGGAACAGCTAACGGGTTTAATGGTGCATTATATATAGAGAGAAAATATTTATGAGGATAGAGAGAGGGGTACAGTTTTAAGAATCTTGAAAGTTCCGAAATTGTTGAGAGAGTTCTTTGTGCAAGAAACTTCCAGCAACTTACAGGAAAGTAAAAGTGGGAAGAGGAAGGGGCATATCTTTCGAGTTTCGAGAGGCTTCTTGAGATGTGTCTACTAAAAAAGGTTCATGCTATGTAGAATTTTATGACTAACAATCCACAAACAAAGACGTCACAATAAGGAATAATTAATCTTATAATTAAATTTAATATGAATTTATCTAATATTTGGTTGAGATAAAATTACGATATAGCTAATTTTGAAATTAGTTATTTTGGAATTTAATATTATTTTGATCCCTATGAAAGGGTAGAATAATAATCACCGAATTAGTAATTCCGAATATTTAATTCTAAAATAATTTGTTTCCTAATAAAACGACCCTTCAAGTTGCATCTTAACATTATTGATATTCCTAGTAAATGTGTTGGTTTCTCCCTTCAGAAAGATTTTTTATATATAAGAATTTAAAGCTTAGAAGTTACTTACTAGAGATATATTGTGGACAAAAGGCCCCCGAGACACTATTTTTTGGACCCCTCTTTATTTTTTATTTAAGTTTTGCCCAGAAAAATGTTAAGCGGGGATTTAAGTTTGATCGGGGGCTATTTTGAATTTTTTAAAACTTCTAGGGTAAACTTAAAATTCAAGAAATAAATCAAAATGTTATAAGAAATATTAAATTATGGTGGATGTCTACTCTTCCTTCATGATTTTCATCTCAATTAATCGTGGCTACTTAATCTAATCATGCTAAGATAATTGCTATTCATGAAGCAAGTCGAGAATGTATATGGTTGAGGTCTATAATACATCTTATTAGAGACAAATATGGTTTGAAGTGTGACAAACTATCCACAATTTTGTATGAAGACAATGCAGCATGCATAACCCAATTAAAGGGAGGATTCATAAAAGGAGATAGGACAAAACACATTTCACCAAAGTTATTTTTCACACATGATCTTCAAAAGAATGGTGATATCAATGTGCAACAGATTCGTTCAAGTGATAATATGGCTGATTTGTTCACCAAATCTCTACCGACGTCAACCTTCAAGAACTAGTGTACAAGATTGGGATGCGAAGGCTCAAGGATGTGAATTGATGCTCTCATCAGGAGGAGTTAATACGCCTTGTACTCTTTTTCCCTTACAAGGTTTTGTCCCACTTAGATTTTCCTTGAAGGTTTTTAACGAGGCAACCAAAAGGCGTATTTATAAACATGTGTACTCTTTTTCCTTCACTAGGATTTTTTAGAGGGTTTTTTCCTAATAAGGTTTTAACGAGGCACATTATCTATGGACATTCAAGGGGGAGTGTTATAAGAAAAATAAAATTATGGCGGATGTCTACTCTTCCTTCATGATTTTCATCTCAAATGCTTAATGACATATTCAATGACATATTTTTCTTCACTTTTCATGCCTATATAAAGGCCTTGTAATAGATAGGAAAATATACACAATTGAAGAAGAAATAAGAATCTCTCCTCTCTTTCTCTCTATATCTCTTAGCTTGTTTTTTCTTGTTCTATATTGTTACTTTGAGCTATATTTCATAACACAAAATCAATTCTTCGCCTAAGCTTGAGCATTAATTGGCAGCTTTTCCACTCTACTTCTTCTATCTTCATCTTCATTGCCCACTTTTTGATTGCAAATTTGATTGATTTAATTGTTTCTTGTCTCTAAAAGTTTTAAAGTTAAACATTGTATTCATTATACGTGAAAGAACTTGAGCTTGAAACTTGAAGAAGAAGAAGAACAAAACTCCATTAAAGCTCATTTTGAAGCTTGGTTGGGAGATTGGATTTTGCAAAAATATTGTTTGTTTGGATCGGATATTGTTACAATAGATTGGGTCCATCTTGGAGAGCTTATCTCAATTTTGAGGGAGTTTGATGAAGATTTAAGATAGTTTTGGATGAAATTTCAGATTTGAACTTGAGGTTGAAGATGAACAGTTCAGATTTATGTTTAACATCTATAATAGATCTTAAAAGTCTATACTAAAATGGTTTTGAAATTTATTATAGATCACAACATATTTTCTAAAATTTATTATAAGCATATTTAGGTCGTTTAGTATAGACTAAGTTAAACTCGTTTTGTATAGACCGTTAAAATTTATTATAGACCTTAAACATAAATCTAAAATGTCCATGTTAAAAACTTAAACTTCAAGCTCAAATATGAAATTTCACCCGAATCCACCTTAAATCTTTTTCAAACTCTCTCAAATTTGAAATTTAGACCCCTCAAAAGATCCCAACGAAACCCAATAACATCAACTCGAAATAGCTCATACTTTTTAAACACCCAGTTTTTAAGATTGAAGCTCAAGTTTCAACAATGACTGTCATCGGAGCATTTCAGATGTTCTTTTGATCTAGAAGGCGAAAGAAAAATACGCAGGAATGGATTGAGGGAGAAAAATATATCTTTATATTTTTTTTATAAGGTAAAAAATACATCTTAATATCTTTTTTGGTTTAATTTTTATTATTTATTACTTTGGACTAAATCGTATTTTTTACAAATTTTGGGCCGGTTTCGAACATTTTATAATGGGAATTAGCTTAATTAGCACTAATTATAAAAGGAATTTAAATTTTAAAAAATTAAAACATGGGTTCAAATTCTTTAAAAAGACTTGTAAATGGTCCTCGTCCCAACATAACCCTATTTAATAAGCTTTTGGACACTATTTGAATTATTAGAAGTGGAAAAAAATAAGAATAGTTTAAAAAAATGTTTTTTTTTTGTCCAAAAAGAATTGTTAAATGTTGCGTGCCTTTTGGTTCTCAGTTAGTTTGGTCTAGAAGGTCTAATAGTAAACAAAATAAATTGGAGTAAATTATTTATTCATGCGTATATTTTACTTGGCAAAAATTACATGCGCTATTTTCTTAACCCATCCCTTGAAGAAAAAATGATGTTTTCTACACCTATATATTCTTTACTTTTAAGCTTTTTATTCTTACTAGTCTTAAGATATGCGCGTGTGCGTGTATCTCGTTTCATAAGTATAAAATTTTAAAATTTATATAAATATTAAATTAAAATTTATATTTGAGTTATAAAATAAAAGTTAAAAAACTGTAAGTTTTCAAAAATGGTGTGATTGATGATTCCATTTGGTTAACTCATAAAAAAATAAATTTGTCTCACAAAGGTCTTCCATCATATAGGTTAATATAATCTAGCTTAAAATTTGTTATATTTTTTGTTGTTTATTTTGTTAATTTTTTTTTGTATTTATCTTTCACTTCTATAAAACACATTTATGAAATTTTCTGCATATCATAATCTTAGATTTTCTTACTAGATTATTTTCATGTATAAAATAGCAAGTGCCTTAGTATTACTTAGATTTTTTATACCAATTTGTTCTCCTAAAGTTATATCTTTGAAATATTTAGTTCTAAGCTTAAATATATTCTAATAAAGAAAATAAAACTGAAAATATGAAAAGTATATTTTAAATGGATCTACTTCAATAATTCTAATTTCAGTTATAGGTATCCCGAAAATAAATTAGGTTTACTTTAAGTCTAAGAGTGTGTTTGGTATGAAGGAATATTTTCATGAAAAATAAGTGGTTTTATCGCTTATTTTCCCTAGTTTGATTGGTGAGTGAAAAACTTTTTTCAGAAAATATTTTCTAGTGTTTGGTTAGAGACTAGAAATGTGATGACCCGATAGGTCATCTTATATTTTAAAACCTAATTCTGCGTTACGAGGTCTCAAAAACCTTATCTTAGCCTTTTTCGATTTACGTGCGCAGTCAGGGTATTGGCCCGAAAGGCTTATATGTTAAAAACTGATAAAAATAAGAATTTTTGCCTAAAAATATCAGTTGAGTTGACTTCAGATAATATTTTTGATAAACGGGCCCGGATCTATATTTTGACGGTCTCGGTGGGTCCGTATCGAATTATGGGACCTGGGCGTATGCCCGGAATCGAATTCGGAGATCCTTAGCTCGAGTTATGAATTTTTGATGAAAATTAAAAGTGTGAAAATTAATTATTTTTAAGAATTGGTTGATGTTTGGCCTTGTTGATATCGGGTCCGTATTTTAGTTTCGGAGCCCGGTATAGGTCCAATATAATATTTATGACTTATCTGTGAAATTTGGTGAGAAACAGAGTTGGTTTGACGTGATTCGGACGTCCGGTTGTGAAAATAGGAATTTTAAAGTGTTCTTGAGAATTTCATTTGATTTGGTGCTAAACTCGTAGTTCTAGGTGTTATTTTGGCAATTTTATTGCGCAAGCAAGTTTGTATGATGTTTTTAGATTTGTGTGCATGTTTGGTTTGGAGCCCCGAGAGCTCGGGTGAGATTCAGATAGGCTACAGGATGTTTTGGACTTAGGAAAAATCTGATTTCTGCAGTTTCAGTGCCTTCTGGTTTCCTTCTTCGCGTTCGCGAAAGCACTCTCGTGAACGCGTAGTAGAAATTGGGCTGGCTGAATTTTGCTTCTTCATGAATGCGAAGGCTGGGTCGCAAACGCCGAGCGATGGGGACTTTACCCTTCGCGAACGCGACCAGCTCAACGCGAACGCGTAGTGATAGGGACCTGAGGGAGGGGGTAAGTCACTCTTCATCGCGAACGTGAGCAAGGACTCGCGAACGCGAGGGTTAGGGGGCGTAACCTTCGCGAACGCGATAGGAGTTTCGCGATCGCGTAAGCTTGTCAAGCTCTGCTCTTCGCGAACGTGACAGTGTCCTCGCGAACGCGATGAACACTGTCGCCCAGCTATTAAATAGTCCCATTACAGGACTTAAGCCATTCTTTTAACTTTTCAAAAGCCAAACGACCTAGAGGCGATTCTTCCAACCTAAATTCTTCCCCAAAGTGTTGGTAAGTGATTTTAAACCACTTTCTTTCAATTACCCATTACATTTCATGAGTTTTCAACCTAAAATCTAGGATTTTCATGGTGGAAATTGGGGTTTGGGTAGAATTAGGGATTTTTGCATAATTGAAATTTAGACCTCGAATTGAGGTCGGATTTCGAAATAAATTATATAATCGGGCTCGGGGGTGAATAGATTTTGGTCCGAACATCGGGTTTTGACCAAGCGGGCCGGGGTCGATTTTTGACTTTTTGGGGGAAAGTTTGGGGAATCTAAATTTATGCATTGTAATTGATTTCTTTAGCAATATTTGATATTATTGAATCATTTGTGGATAGATACGAGTGGTTCGAAGGTGAATTCTAGAGGAAAAGCGGTAATTGAGCATTGAGTGGCCTTTGGAGCGAGGTAAGTGTTGTGTTTAACCCTGACTTGAGGGAATGAGACTTGTTTATCTATTTGCTACATGTTTAGATGTTGGGTAATAATATATATGTGGAGTGACGAGTACTTATGCGTTATAGTCGGGTTAAAGCATGCGGGTGGGGGCTTGGTTTCTTGCAATTATAGCTTCCTTTGTTCATGTTATCCATGCTTAGACTAGTATTGTTAAATTGATCGTTCTTATCATGTTTACGAATTTTCTGGTGATAATTGAATATTGATTTCGAAGCTGAGATTGGTATTGTGGAACCAAATGTTGAAGTAAGGCTTGTACTTGTTATTCTATCTCCCTGTTGTTATTTGTTCATTGTATTATAGTAAGGGAGAGTGTTAATGCACGAAGGGTGATGCCGTGCCATATTGTAAGTGTTAATGCACGAAGGGTGATGCCGTGCCATATTATGAGTGTTAATGCACGAAGGGTGATGCCGTTCCACGTTATGAGAGTTAATGCACGAAGGGTGATGTCGTGTCGTATCTATTGATTTATATTGTGAGGCTGAGAGTAAAAGCACGAAGGGTGATGCCGTGCAATTTTCTTCATTGTGTTTAGTTGTTTTTCACTGGTTAAAAGCATGTTGACTGTTCCGGTTATCATTTCCGCTGTATCTCCTATATCCTGTGCCCCTTTAGCATGTTCCCCCTCCCAATAGTACATGTTTAGCTGTTACTGTTGTTTTCTTGTACATATACTGTTATCTGCTCAGGTTTATTATGTGTCATAACCTCGTCACTACTTCGTCGAGGTTGGGCTCGACACTTACCAGTACATGTGGTCGGTTGTACTGATACTGCACTTTGCACTTCTTGTGCAGATTTTGGTACCGGTCATAGCTGATCGTGAGGCTTAGCAGCTTGGATTTGCTGTCAGGAGACCTAAGGTAGATCTGCTGGCGTCCGCAGACCCTGGAGTCTCTTCCTAGTTTTATCATTTACTGTTTCCTTACTTCAAAACTGTGTATTTTTTTTTTTCCTTTTTAGACTCTGTTTGTAGTAAATCATAGTAATTAGTGAGTTATGACTACAGATCCAGGTGGTAGTAATTAATGCAGTTTTTATATTATTTCGCACTCATTATATTTCATCTTAGCTAATTTGCTATTATTTACCGAATGAAAAAAGGATTGGTTTAATGATTCTCTAACGTTGGCTGGCCTAGCAAGTGAAATGTTAGGCGCCATCACGGTCCCGACGGTTGAAATTCCGGATCGTGATAAGAAAATATTTTTTTATGCTACTCTCCTCACCCCCTTCCCCTAAGTCCCCATGTTTCCTTGCCCCCCTCCAAATACCTAAGTTTTCAGGACTCTATTTTCTTCAAGAATTTAATTTATTTTTCTAAAAATTCACACAAATTCAAAGGAACTAATGTACTGCTTTACTTTTTTACGCAAAAATAACGTTGAAGTTTGTGCTCCATAACTAAAAAGAAAATACTCTTTTTTGGTTGAAAAAGAAAGTACTCTTTCTAAAACATGAAAATAAAGTACTCATTTTATTGAAATAAACGAAAATACTTTTTCTATATCATGAAACGAAAATACCTATTTTGTTGAAATAAAAAAAATACTTTTTTTTACATTATGAAAAGAAAATAATTTTTTTGTTAAAATGAAATAAAATACTTTTTTTATGAAAAGAAAGTACTTTTTTTTTAAATGAAAAAATACCTTTTGATATCATGTAAAAAACAATACTCATTTGTTGAAATGCAAAAAAACATATCTCTATAATATGAAAAGAAAGTACTATTAATAATATTTGTTGGCCCAAGTGAAGTTTGTTTTGATGATTGACAAAGGAACTCAAGTATGAACCAAACCCATACACAGTGTACATAGACACGGGCAAATTCAAGGACAAGGCATACACGTAAAGGAAATAAGCTTAAGTCGTTATATCTAATATCTCCTGAACGAAAAGGTTGCATAAGTGATAAGGAGAAGGACTCCTTACTCGAGAGAACTCTATCCTAGATAAGAGATGAGTTAGAAGTTGAAGATAACTAGAACTCTTCCACCAAGGAAGAGTATAGCATTGGAACTCTAGTTATTTCCTATTCTACTAACTCTATAAATTGCAGGATGTTCTCATTTCGTAGGTACACACAAACGCTGAAGTTAAACGTGAGTTGAGAGCAAAATAGCAAGGCATTTTGCAAACAACTCTTGTGTGATTCAAGTGTGCAAATCGGAAGCTACATGAACCGGATAGAAGAACCAGCTCCAAGTGTCTGTCTTTTATTCTAGTTTCATTGTAGTAGGTGTTTCAAGTTGTACCTTTCAGCTTTACCTAGAAGCAATTGTATTAGGTACTCTGAGTATTGTATTCAAGTTAGAGTTAACTTGAAGTTGTCGCAACAATTAGAGGCTGGTTGCCACAACGGGATTAGAGGTAATCCTTAGATTTACAAAGAGTTTTGTAAATGCTATTTTGGCTTAGTGATTTAGTGAAGTGTTGGAAAAAATTCTACTGAATAGTATGTCGTAGTTTTTTCACCTTTTGGGCCGGGTGTTTTTTACGTAAAAATACTTGTGTTCTTTACTTTCTGCATTTACTATTTCTGCAACAGTAGTATAAGGAACACATAGAAGAACCAGGTCATTCTATAATCAGTGCACGTGAAAATTGGACACCACACAAATCACCTCCCTCTTGTGTGGCATTGAAGTATAAAACAACAATTGGTATCAGAGTGGGTTATCCTTGAAGAGGCTAACACCTTAGGAGAAGATCAAGATGAGTGCACCACCTGAAAACTGGGAAGGAAAATTCACTGCTAGGCCGCCACTCTTTAATGGCCAGTACTACTCTTGGTGGAAAAACAGGATGGGAGATCACATTATAGGAGAGGACTATGAGCTATGGGACATTGTCACCGATGGTCCACTGGCTACCTGGAAGAAAAATGCCGAAGGAGTAGATGTACCAATGACAAGAGCGGACTGCACTCCTGAGGACTTGAAGAAGTGGGAGAAGAATGCTAAAGCCGAGAAATGGCTTGTTTGTGGACTTGGTCCAGATGAGTACAATAGAATCCAAAGCTATACCACTGTAAAGCAAATTTGGGACATACTGCAAGTGGCTCACGATGGAACACCTCAGGTGAAGAGATCCAGAGGAACTCTACTGTACTCTCAGTATGAGAACTTTGCTATGAAGGAAGGAGAAACCATTCAAGAAATGTACACAAGGTTCACTACATTGACAAATGAGCTAAAATCTCTTGGCAGGATTATTCCTGAAGAAGATAGAGTCGAGAAGATACTGACTAGGGTTTTGCCTATAACTTAGGAGAGCAAAATCACTGCCATCCAGGAATCAAAGAATATTTCCACTCTTCCACTAGGTGAATTAATTAGAAATCTCACTGCTTATGAACTTAGGAGACAAACCATAAAGATGGATGTGCCTAAGAAGGAAAGGAACTTGGCACTCAGAATCACTGAAGGTTCTGATCTGGAAGATGATGAAATGGCTATGATCACTAAGGATTTCAAGAAGTACCTAAGAAGAGGAAAGGGTTCTTCAAGAACTGGAAGCTATAGTAAGTCAAAATCTCCTGAGAAGCAAACTAATGATGTCTGCTACAAGTGTGGAAAGACTGATCACCACATCAAGAATTATGGGAAATTGAATGGAAGAAGGAAAAAGCTGAATGAAGGAACAAGAAGAAGGAACATGTTCAACCCAAGAAAAGCAACAACAAAGGTTCAACCAAGGCTATGGTCGCTGCTTGAGGAGAAAGCTCAGATGAAAGCTCAAATGATGACGATGAGGATGAACAAATGTTGCGACCAAACACACTCACGCAAGTATACGCGGTCGTCAAGTAATAAAGTGACTAAAAGTCGGATGTCGAACCCACGAGGACTTATGATTAGCTATTAACTAAATTAGCCTATCTTAATTATCTAAACA